>NW_026913692.1:0-8709 GCF_034315485.1 Pezoporus occidentalis | reverse complement strand
AATGCACTTTTCGGTTTGAAAGCTAGGAGAGACAGCACAGATGGTGACTCCGTTGCAAAGCTGACTGTGTGCTGAAGATTCCCAGCCCCAGCTTTCAATCCTGGCTCTTCGGCTGGGAGAACAGAGGCCAAAAGTTCGTGCTCTACTCAGTGTGCTGCTGGGCAGCAGACAGCAAGCTCCTGAGAGGTAGCATTCAAATGCAAACTCACGTAGGAAAGTGAGCCCTGAGAGTAAGGATGGACATAGTGTTGCAAAGCTGACTCTGTTCTGAAGATCACTAGCACCACCTTTCCCTCCTGCCTCTTCGGCTGTGAGAACAGAAGCCAAACCTTCTGCATCTACGCACTGCGTTGCTGGGCAGCAGAGTGCAGGCTTCGAAGAGGTTTCATTCAAACTCTCTTTCAGGTATGAAAGTGAGCAGTGAAAGCAATGATGGAGGCACCGTTGCAAAGCTGACTTTGTGCTGAAGAATGCCAGCACCAGCTTTTCATCCTGGCTCTTCTGCTGTGGGAGCAGAGGCCAAAAGTTCATGCTCTACTCAGAGTGCTGCTGGGCAGCAAAGTGCAGGCTTCCGAGAGGTTTCATTGAAACTCTCAGGTATGAAAGTGAGCAGTGACAGCAATGATGGAGGCACTGTTGTAAAGCTGACTGTGTGCTGAAGAATGCCAGCACCAGCTTTCCCTCCTGGCTCTTCTGCTGTGGGAGCAGAGGCCAAAAGTTCATGCTCTACTCACTGTGCTGCTGGGCGCAGGCGAGAGCAGGCTCTGGAGCGAATGCATTCAGAGGTTTTTCCTGTTGAAAGTGGGCAGTGACACCAGTAATGGAGGCACCTTTGCAAAGCTGACTGTGTGCTGAAGATTAGTAGCACAAGCTTTCACTCCTGGCTCTTCGGCTGGGTGAGCAGAGGCCAAACGTTTGTGCTCTACTCACTGTGCTGCTGGGCAGCTTAGACACCATCCGGAGAGGTACGACTCAAATGAACTTTTAGCTATGAAACCGAGGAGCCACAGCACTGCTGATGACAAAGTTGCAAAGCTGACTATGTGCTGAAGATTGCCAGAAGCAGCTTTCTCTCCTGGCTCTTCTGCTGTGGGAGCAGAGGCCAGACGTTCATGATCTCCTCAGAGTGCTGCTGGGCAGCAGAGGGCAGGCTTCCGAGAGGATTCATTCAAACTCTCTTTCAGGTATGAAAGTGAGCAGAGACAGCAATGATGGAGGCACCGTTGTAAAGCTGACTGTGTGCTGAAGAATCCCAGCACCAGCTTTCCCTTTTTCTCTTCTAATGTGGGAGCAGAGGCCAAACGTTCGTGCTCTACTCACTGTGCTGCTGCGCAGCTGAGAGTGACCTCCAGGTTTTATTCAAATTGTCTTTTAGGCATTAAACCGAGGAGAAACTGCATTGATGGAGGCACCGTTGCAAAGCTGGGTGCTGAAGAGGCCCAGCACCAGCTTTTTTCATTCGTCTTCGGCTGTGGGAACAGAGGGCAAACGTTCGTGCCCTCCTCGCTGTGCTCCTGGGTCCCCTAGAGCAAGCCCCGGAGAGGTACAATTCAAATAGACTTTTACTTATGAAAGTGAGCAGTGAACAGGCATGATGCTGACACCCTTGTAAAGCTGACTGTGTGCTGAAGAGGCCCAGCACGATCTTTCCCTCCTGGCTCTTCTACTGTGGGAGCAGAACCCAAACGTTGGTGCTCCACTCACTATGCTGCTGGGCAGCCGAGAGCAGGCTCTGGAGATCTTGCATTCAAATGCACCTTTAGGTTTGAAAGCTCAGAGAGCACAGATGGTGACTCCGTTGCAAAGCTGACTGTGTGCTGAAGATTCCCAGCCCCAGCTTTCCCTCCTGGCTCTTCGGCTGTGAGAACAGAGGCCAAAAGTTTGTGCTCTACTCAGTGTGCTGCTGGGCAGCAGACAGCAAGCTCCTGAGAGGTAGCATTCAAATGCAAACTCACGTAGGAAAGTGAGCCCTGAGAGTAAGGATGGACATAGTGTTGCAAAGCTGACTCTGTTCTGAAGATCACTAGCACCACCTTTCCCTCCTGCCTCTTCGGCTGTGAGAACAGAAGCCAAACCTTCTGCATCTACGCACTGCGTTGCTGGGCAGCAGAGTGCAGGCTTCGAAGAGGTTTCATTCAAACTCTCTTTCAGGTATGAAAGTGAGCAGTGAAAGCAATGATGGAGGCACCGTTGCAAAGCTGACTTTGTGCTGAAGAATGCCAGCACCAGCTTTTCATCCTGGCTCTTCTGCTGTGGGAGCAGAGGCCAAAAGTTCATGCTCTACTCAGAGTGCTGCTGGGCAGCAAAGTGCAGGCTTCCGAGAGGTTTCATTGAAACTCTCAGGTATGAAAGTGAGCAGTGACAGCAATGATGGAGGCACTGTTGTAAAGCTGACTGTGTGCTGAAGAATCCGAGTGCCAGCTTTCCCTCCTGGCTCTTCTACTGTGGGAGCAGAACCCAAACGTTGGTGCTCTACTCACTATGCTGCTGGGCAGCCGAGAGCAGGCTCTGGAGAGCTTGCATTCAAATGCACTTTTCGGTTTGAAAGCTAGGAGAGACAGCACAGATGGTGACTCCGTTGCAAAGCTGACTGTGTGCTGAAGATTCCCAGCCCCAGCTTTCCCTCCTGGCTCTTCGGCTGGGAGAACAGAGGCCAAAAGTTTGTGCTCTACTCAGTGTGCTGCTGGGCAGCAGACAGCAAGCTCCTGAGAGGTAGCATTCAAATGCAAACTCACGTAGGAAAGTGAGCCCTGAGAGTAAGGATGGACATAGTGTTGCAAAGCTGACTCTTTTCTGAAGATCACTAGCACCACCTTTCCCTCCTGCCTCTTCGGCTGTGAGAACAGAAGCCAAACCTTCTGCATCTACGCCCTGCGTTGCTGGGCAGCAGAGTGCAGGCTTCGAAGAGGTTTCATTCAAACTCTCTTTCAGGTATGAAAGTGAGCAGTGAAAGCAATGATGGAGGCACCGTTGCAAAGCTGACTGTGTGCTGAAGAATCCCAGCACCAGCTCTCCTTGCGGGCTCTTTGGCGTGGGGGAGAAGAGGCCAAGCGTTTGTGCTCTACTCACTGTGCTGCTGGGCAGCTGAGAGTGACCTCCAGGTTTTATTCAAATTGTCTTTTAGGCATTAAACCGAGGAGAAACTGCATTGATGGAGGCACCGTTGCAAAGCTGGGTGCTGAAGAGGCCCAGCACCAGCTTTTTTCATTCGTCTTCGGCTGTGGGAACAGAGGGCAAACGTTCGTGCCCTCCTCGCTGTGCTCCTGGGTCCCCTAGAGCAAGCCCCGGAGAGGTACAATTCAAATAGACTTTTACTTATGAAAGTGAGCAGTGAACAGGCATGATGCTGACACCCTTGTAAAGCTGACTGTGTGCTGAAGAGGCCCAGCATGATCTTTCCCTCCTGGCTCTTCTACTGTGGGAGCAGAACCCAAACGTTGGTGCTCCACACACTATGCTGCTGGGCAGCCGAGAGCAGGCTCTGGAGATCTTGCATTCAAATGCACTTTTAGGTTTGAAAGCTCAGAGAGCACAGATGGTGACTCCGTTGCAAAGCTGACTGTGTGCTGAAGATTCCCAGCCCCAGCTTTCCCTCCTGGCTCTTCGGCTGGGAGAACAGAGGCCAAAAGTTCGTGCTCTACTCAGTGTGCTGCTGGGCAGCAGACAGCAAGCTCCTGAGAGGTAGCATTCAAATGCAAACTCACGTAGGAAAGTGAGCCCTGAGAGTAAGGATGGACATAGTGTTGCAAAGCTGACTCTGTTCTGAAGATCACTAGCACCACCTTTCCCTCCTGCCTCTTCGGCTGTGAGAACAGAAGCCAAACCTTCTGCATCTACGCACTGCGTTGCTGGGCAGCAGAGTGCAGGCTTCGAAGAGGTTTCATTCAAACTCTCTTTCAGGTATGAAAGTGAGCAGTGAAAGCAATGATGGAGGCACCGTTGCAAAGCTGACTGTGTGCTGAAGAATGCCAGCACCAGCTTTCCCTCCTGGCTCTTCTGCTGTGGGAGCAGAGGCCAAAAGTTCATGCTCTACTCACTGTGCTGCTGCGCAGGCGAGAGCAGGCTCTGGAGCGAATGCATTCAGAGGTTTTTCCTGTTGAAAGTGGGCAGTGACACCAGTAATGGAGGCACCTTTGCAAAGCTGACTGTGTGCTGAAGATTAGTAGCACAAGCTTTCACTCCTGGCTCTTCGGCTGGGTGAGCAGAGGCCAAACGTTTGTGCTCTACTCACTGTGCTGCTGGGCAGCTTAGACACCATCCGGAGAGGTACGACTCAAATGAACTTTTAGCTATGAAACCGAGGAGCCACAGCACTGCTGGTGACAAAGTTGCAAAGCTGACTATGTGCTGAAGATTGCCAGAAGCAGCTTTCTCTCCTGGCTCTTCTGCTGTGGGAGCAGAGGCCAGACGTTCATGATCTCCTCAGAGTGCTGCTGGGCAGCAGAGTGCAGGCTTCCGAGAGGATTCATTCAAACTCTCTTTCAGGTATGAAAGTGAGCAGAGACAGCAATGATGGAGGCACCGTTGTAAAGCTGACTGTGTGCTGAAGAATCCCAGCACCAGCTTTCCCTTTTTCTCTTCTGCTGTGGGAGCAGAGGCCAAACGTTCGTGCTCTACTCACTGTGCTGCTGCGCAGCTGAGAGTGACCTCCAGGTTTTATTCAAATTGTCTTTTAGGCATTAAACCGAGGAGAAACTGCATTGATGGAGGCACCGTTGCAAAGCTGGGTGCTGAAGAGGCCCAGCACCAGCTTTTTTCATTCGTCTTCGGCTGTGGGAACAGAGGGCAAACGTTCGTGCCCTCCTCGCTGTGCTCCTGGGTCCCCTAGAGCAAGCCCCGGAGAGGTACAATTCAAATAGACTTTTACTTATGAAAGTGAGCAGTGAACAGGCATGATGCTGACACCCTTGTAAAGCTGACTGTGTGCTGAAGAGGCCCAGCACGATCTTTCCCTCCTGGCTCTTCTACTGTGGGAGCAGAACCCAAACGTTGGTGCTCCACTCACTATGCTGCTGGGCAGCCGAGAGCAGGCTCTGGAGATCTTGCATTCAAATGCACTTTTAGGTTTGAAAGCTCAGAGAGCACAGATGGTGACTCCGTTGCAAAGCTGACTGTGTGCTGAAGATTCCCAGCCCCAGCTTTCCCTCCTGGCTCTTCGGCTGGGAGAACAGAGGCCAAAAGTTTGTGCTCTACTCAGTGTGCTGCTGGGCAGCAGACAGCAAGCTCCTGAGAGGTAGCATTCAAATGCAAACTCACGTAGGAAAGTGAGCCCTGAGAGTAAGGATGGACATAGTGTTGCAAAGCTGACTCTGTTCTGAAGATCACTAGCACCACCTTTCCCTCCTGCCTCTTCGGCTGTGAGAACAGAAGCCAAACCTTCTGCATCTACGCACTGCGTTGCTGGGCAGCAGAGTGCAGGCTTCGAAGAGGTTTCATTCAAACTCTCTTTCAGGTATGAAAGTGAGCAGTGAAAGCAATGATGGAGGCACCGTTGCAAAGCTGACTTTGTGCTGAAGAATGCCAGCACCAGCTTTTCATCCTGGCTCTTCTGCTGTGGGAGCAGAGGCCAAAAGTTCATGCTCTACTCAGAGTGCTGCTGGGCAGCAAAGTGCAGGCTTCCGAGAGGTTTCATTGAAACTCTCAGGTATGAAAGTGAGCAGTGACAGCAATGATGGAGGCACTGTTGTAAAGCTGACTGTGTGCTGAAGAATCCGAGTGCCAGCTTTCCCTCCTGGCTCTTCTACTGTGGGAGCAGAACCCAAACGTTGGTGCTCTACTCACTATGCTGCTGGGCAGCCGAGAGCAGGCTCTGGAGAGCTTGCATTCAAATGCACTTTTCGGTTTGAAAGCTAGGAGAGACAGCACAGATGGTGACTCCGTTGCAAAGCTGACTGTGTGCTGAAGATTCCCAGCCCCAGCTTTCAATCCTGGCTCTTCGGCTGGGAGAACAGAGGCCAAAAGTTCGTGCTCTACTCAGTGTGCTGCTGGGCAGCAGACAGCAAGCTCCTGAGAGGTAGCATTCAAATGCAAACTCACGTAGGAAAGTGAGCCCTGAGAGTAAGGATGGACATAGTGTTGCAAAGCTGACTCTGTTCTGAAGATCACTAGCACCACCTTTCCCTCCTGCCTCTTCGGCTGTGAGAACAGAAGCCAAACCTTCTGCATCTACGCCCTGCGTTGCTGGGCAGCAGAGTGCAGGCTTCGAAGAGGTTTCATTCAAACTCTCTTCCAGGTATGAAAGTGAGCAGTGAAAGCAATGATGGAGGCACCGTTGCAAAGCTGACTGTGTGCTGAAGAATGCCAGCACCAGCTTTCCCTCCTGGCTCTTCTGCTGTGGGAGCAGAGGCCAAAAGTTCATGCTCTACTCACTGTGCTGCTGCGCAGGCGAGAGCAGGCTCTGGAGCGAATGCATTCAGAGGTTTTTCCTGTTGAAAGTGGGCAGTGACACCAGTAATGGAGGCACCTTTGCAAAGCTGACTGTGTGCTGAAGATTAGTAGCACAAGCTTTCACTCCTGGCTCTTCGGCTGTGTGAGCAGAGGCCAAACGTTTGTGCTCTACTCACTGTGCTGCTGGGCAGCTTAGACACCATCCGGAGAGGTACGACTCAAATGAACTTTTAGCTATGAAACCGAGGAGCCACAGCACTGCTGGTGACAAAGTTGCAAAGCTGACTATGTGCTGAAGATTGCCAGAAGCAGCTTTCTCTCCTGGCTCTTCTGCTGTGGGAGCAGAGGCCAGACGTTCATGATCTCCTCAGAGTGCTGCTGGGCAGCAGAGGGCAGGCTTCCGAGAGGATTCATTCAAACTCTCTTTCAGGTATGAAAGTGAGCAGAGACAGCAATGATGGAGGCACCGTTGTAAAGCTGACTGTGTGCTGAAGAATCCCAGCACCAGCTTTCCCTTTTTCTCTTCTGCTGTGGGAGCAGAGGCCAAACGTTCGTGCTCTACTCACTGTGCTGCTGCGCAGCTGAGAGTGACCTCCAGGTTTTATTCAAATTGTCTTTTAGGCATTAAACCGAGGAGAAACTGCATTGATGGAGGCACCGTTGCAAAGCTGGGTGCTGAAGAGGCCCAGCACCAGCTTTTTTCATTCGTCTTCGGCTGTGGGAACAGAGGGCAAACGTTCGTGCCCTCCTCGCTGTGCTCCTGGGTCCCCTAGAGCAAGCCCCGGAGAGGTACAATTCAAATAGACTTTTACTTATGAAAGTGAGCAGTGAACAGGCATGATGCTGACACCCTTGTAAAGCTGACTGTGTGCTGAAGAGGCCCAGCACGATCTTTCCCTCCTGGCTCTTCTACTGTGGGAGCAGAACCCAAACGTTGGTGCTCCACTCACTATGCTGCTGGGCAGCCGAGAGCAGGCTCTGGAGATCTTGCATTCAAATGCACTTTTAGGTTTGAAAGCTCAGAGAGCACAGATGGTGACTCCGTTGCAAAGCTGACTGTGTGCTGAAGATTCCCAGCCCCAGCTTTCCCTCCTGGCTCTTCGGCTGGGAGAACAGAGGCCAAAAGTTTGTGCTCTACTCAGTGTGCTGCTGGGCAGCAGACAGCAAGCTCCTGAGAGGTAGCATTCAAATGCAAACTCACGTAGGAAAGTGAGCCCTGAGAGTAAGGATGGACATAGTGTTGCAAAGCTGACTCTGTTCTGAAGATCACTAGCACCACCTTTCCCTCCTGCCTCTTCGGCTGTGAGAACAGAAGCCAAACCTTCTGCATCTACGCACTGCGTTGCTGGGCAGCAGAGTGCAGGCTTCGAAGAGGTTTCATTCAAACTCTCTTTCAGGTATGAAAGTGAGCAGTGAAAGCAATGATGGAGGCACCGTTGCAAAGCTGACTTTGTGCTGAAGAATGCCAGCACCAGCTTTTCATCCTGGCTCTTCTGCTGTGGGAGCAGAGGCCAAAAGTTCATGCTCTACTCAGAGTGCTGCTGGGCAGCAAAGTGCAGGCTTCCGAGAGGTTTCATTGAAACTCTCAGGTATGAAAGTGAGCAGTGACAGCAATGATGGAGGCACTGTTGTAAAGCTGACTGTGTGCTGAAGAATCCGAGTGCCAGCTTTCCCTCCTGGCTCTTCTACTGTGGGAGCAGAACCCAAACGTTGGTGCTCTACTCACTATGCTGCTGGGCAGCCGAGAGCAGGCTCTGGAGAGCTTGCATTCAAATGCACTTTTCGGTTTGAAAGCTAGGAGAGACAGCACAGATGGTGACTCCGTTGCAAAGCTGACTGTGTGCTGAAGATTCCCAGCCCCAGCTTTCAATCCTACTCAGTGTGCTGCTGGGCAGCAGACAGCAAGCTCCTGAGAGGTAGCATTCAAATGCAAACTCACGTAGGAAAGTGAGCCCTGAGAGTAAGGATGGACATAGTGTTGCAAAGCTGACTCTGTTCTGAAGATCACTAGCACCACCTTTCCCTCCTGCCTCTTCGGCTGTGAGAACAGAAGCCAAACCTTCTGCATCTACGCACTGCGTTGCTGGGCAGCAGAGTGCAGGCTTCGAAGAGGTTTCATTCAAACTCTTTTCAGGTATGAAAGTGAGCAGTGAAAGCAATGATGGAGGCACCGTTGCAAAGCTGACTTTGTGCTGAAGAATGCCAGCACCAGCTTTTCATCCTGGCTCTTCTGCTGTGGGAGCAGAGGCCAAAAGTTCATGCTCTACTCAGAGTGCTGCTGGGCAGCAAAGTGCAGGCTTCCAGAGGTTTCATTGAAACTCT
>NW_026913691.1:0-12160 GCF_034315485.1 Pezoporus occidentalis | reverse complement strand
AAGCTGGTGCTGGACCTGTTCAGCACACAATCACCTTTACATTGGTGCATCCATCGTTGCTTGCGCAGCATCACAGTCAGCGCAGAATGAACAGTGGCATCTGCTCCCACAGCAGAAGAACCAGCAGGGAAAGCAAATGCTGGGCCTCTTCAGCACACAGGCTGCTTTGCAACGGTGTCACCATCATTGCAGTCTCTCCTCGGTTTCATACCTAAAAGTCCATTTGAATCCAAATTCTCAGCTGGTCGCTCTCAGCTGCAGGAAGCACAGTGAGTACAGCACGAACGTTTGGCCTCTGCTCCCACAGCAGAAGTGTCAGGATTGAAAGCTGGTGCTGGACCTGTTCAGCACACAATCACCTTTACATTGGTGCATCCATCGTTGCTTTCACTGCTCCCTTTCATACAGGAAAATCATTTGAATGGAATCAGTTCAGAGCCTGCTCTCTGCTGGCAGCAACACAGCACAGAAAGAACAGTGGCATCTGCTCCCACAGCAGAAGAACCAGCAGGGAAAGCTAGTGCTGGGCCTCTTCAGCACACAGGCTGCTTTGCAACGGTGTCACCATCATTGCAGTCTCTCCTCGGTTTCATACCTAAAAGTCCATTTGAATCCAAATTCTCAGCTGGTCGCTTTCAGCTGCCCAGCAGCAGAGTGAGTACAGCACGAACGTTTGGCCTCTGCTCCCACAGCAGAAGAGCCAGGAGGGAAAGCTGGTGCTGGACCTGTTCAGCACACAATCACCTTTACATTGGTGCATCCATCGTTGCTTTCACTGCTCACTTTCATACAGGAAAAGCATTTGAATGGAATCAGTTCAGAGCCTGCTCTCTGCTGCGCAGCAACACAGTCAGCGCAGAATGAACAGTGGCATCTGCTCCCACAGCAGAAGAACCAGCAGGGAAAGCTAATGCTGGGCCTCTTCAGCACACAGGCTGCTTTGCAACGGTGTCACCATCATTGCAGTCTCTCCTCGGTTTCATACCTAAAAGTCCATTTGAATCCAAATTCTCAGCTGGTCACTCTCAGCTGCAGGCAGCACAGTGAGTACAGCATGAACGTTTGGCCTCTGCTTCCACAGCAGAAGTGTCAGGATTGAAAGCTTGTGCTGGACCTGTTCAGCACACAATCACCTTTACATTGGTGCATCCATCGTTGCTTTCACTGCTCACTTTCATACAGGAAAAGCATTTGAATGGAATCAGTCCAGAGCCTGCTCTCTGCTGCGCAGCAACACAGTCAGCGCAGAATGAACAGTGGCATCTGCTCCCACAGCAGAAGAACCAGCAGGGAAAGCTAGTGCTGGGCCTCTTCAGCACACAGGCTGCTTTGCAACGGTGTCACCATCATTGCAGTCTCTCCTCGGTTTCATACCTAAAACTCCATTTGAATCCAAATTCTCAGCTGGTCTCTCAGCTGCAGGCAGCCCAGTGAGTACAGCACGAACGTTTGGCCTCTGCTCCCACAGCAGAAGAGCCAGGAGGGAAAGCTGGTGCTGGACCTGTTCAGCACACAATCACCTTTACATTGGTGCATCCATCGTTGCTTTCACTGCTCCCTTTCATACAGGAAAAGCATTTGAATGGAATCAGTCCAGAGCCTGCTCTCTGCTGCGCAGCAACACAGTCAGCGCAGAATGAACAGTGGCATCTGCTCCCACAGCAGAAGAACCAGCAGGGAAAGCAAATGCTGGGCCTCTTCAGCACACAGGCTGCTTTGCAACGGTGTCACCATCATTGCAGTCTCTCCTCGGTTTCATACCTAAAAGTCCATTTGAATCCAAATTCTCAGCTGGTCGCTCTCAGCTGCAGGAAGCACAGGGAGTACAGCACGAACGTTTGGCCTCTGCTCCCACAGCAGAAGTGTCAGGATTGAAAGCTGGTGCTGGACCTGTTCAGCACACAATCACCTTTACATTGGTGCATCCATCGTTGCTTTCACTGCTCCCTTTCATACAGGAAAATCATTTGAATGGAATCAGTTCAGAGCCTGCTCTCTGCTGGCAGCAACACAGCACAGAAAGAACAGTGGCATCTGCTCCCACAGCAGAAGAACCAGCAGGGAAAGCTGGTGCTGGGCCTCTTCAGCACACAGGCTGCTTTGCAGAAGAGCAACGGTGTCACCATCATTGCAGTCTCTCCTCGGTTTCATACCTAAAAGTCCATTTGAATCCAAATTCTCAGCTGGTCGCTTTCAGCTGCCCAGCAGCCCAGTGAGTACAGCACGAACGTTTGGCCTCTGCTCCCACAGCAGAAGAGCCAGGAGGGAAAGCTGGTGTTGGACCTGTTCAGCACACAGTCACTTTCACATCGGTGCATCCATCGTTGCTTTCACTGCTCCCTTTCATACAGGAAAATCATTTGAATGGAATCTGTCCAGAGCCTGCTCTCTGCTGCGCAGCAACACAGTCAGCACAGAATGAACAGTGGCATCTGCTCCCACAGCAGAAGAACCAGCAGGGAAAGCTAGTGCTGGGCCTCTTCAGCACACAGGCTGCTTTGCAACGGTGTCACCATCATTGCAGTCTCTCCTCGGTTTCATACCTAAAAGTCCATTTGAATCCAAATTCTCAGCTGGTCGCTTTCAGCTGCCCAGCAGCCCAGTGAGTACAGCACGAACGTTTGGCCTCTGCTCCCACAGCAGAAGAGCCAGGAGGGAAAGCTGGTGCTGGACCTGTTCAGCACACAATCACCTTTACATTGGTGCATCCATCGTTGCTTTCACTGCTCACTTTCATACAGGAAAAGCATTTGAATGGAATCAGTTCAGAGCCTGCTCTCTGCTGCGCAGCAACACAGTCAGCGCAGAATGAACCGTGGCATCTGCTCCCACAGCAGAAGAACCAGCAGGGAAAGCTAGTGCTGGGCCTCTTCAGCACACAGGCTGCTTTGCAACGGTGTCACCATCATTGCAGTCTCTCCTCGGTTTCATACCTAAAAGTCCATTTGAATCCAAATTCTCAGCTGGTCGCTTTCAGCTGCCCAGCAGCCCAGTGAGTACAGCACGAACGTTTGGCCTCTGCTCCCACAGCAGAAGAGCCAGGAGGGAAAGCTGGTGCTGGACCTGTTCAGCACACAATCACCTTTACATTGGTGCATCCATCGTTGCTTTCACTGCTCCCTTTCATACAGGAAAAGCATTTGAATGGAATTAGTTCAGAGCCTGCTGTCTGCTGGCAGGAACACAGCACAGAAAGAACAGTGGCATCTGCTCCCACAGCAGAAGAACCAGCAGGGAAAGCTGGTGCTGGGCCTCTTCAGCACACAGGCTGCTTTGCAACGGTGTCACCATCATTGCAGTCTCTCCTCGGTTTCATACCTAAAACTCCATTTGAATCCAAATTCTCAGCTGGTCGCTCTCAGCTGCAGGCAGCACAGTGAGTACAGCACGAACGTTTGGCCTCTGCTCCCACAGCAGAAGTGTCAGGACTGAAAGCTGGTGCTGGACCTGTTCAGCACACAATCACCTTTACATTGGTGCATCCATCGTTGCTTTCACTGCTCACTTTCATACAGGAAAAGCATTTGAATGGAATCAGTCCAGAGCCTGCTCTCTGCTGCGCAGCAACACAGTCAGCGCAGAATGAACAGTGGCATCTGCTCCCACAGCAGAAGAACCAGCAGGGAAAGCTAATGC
Organism: Pezoporus occidentalis; assembly: GCF_034315485.1. NCBI lineage: Eukaryota > Metazoa > Chordata > Aves > Psittaciformes > Psittacidae > Pezoporus > Pezoporus occidentalis. Next base: position 8,524 of record NW_026913691.1, on the reverse strand, counting down.
TGGGCCTCTTCAGCACACAGGCTGCTTTGCAACGGTGTCACCATCATTGCAGTCTCTCCTCGGTTTCATACCTAAAAGTCCATTTGAATCCAAATTCTCAGCTGGTCGCTCTCAGCTGCAGGCAGCCCAGTGAGTACAGCACGAACGTTTGGCCTCTGCTCCCACAGCAGAAGAGCCAGGAGGGAAAGCTGGTGCTGGACCTGTTCAGCACACAATCACCTTTACATTGGTGCATCCATCGTTGCTTTCACTGCTCACTTTCATACAGGAAAAGCATTTGAATGGAATCAGTCCAGAGCCTGCTCTCTGCTGCGCAGCAACACAGTCAGCGCAGAATGAACAGTGGCATCTGCTCCCACAGCAGAAGAACCAGCAGGGAAAGCTAATGCTGGGCCTCTTCAGCACACAGGCTGCTTTGCAACGGTGTCACCATCATTGCAGTCTCTCCTCGGTTTAATACCTAAAAGTCCATTTGAATCCAAATTCTCAGGTGGTCGCTTTCAGCTGCCCAGCAGCACAGTGAGTACAGCACGAACGTTTGGCCTCTGCTCCCACAGCAGAAGAGCCAGGAGGGAAAGCTGGTGCTGGACCTGTTCAGCACACAATCACCTTTACATTGGTGCATCCATCGTTGCTTTCACTGCTCCCTTTCATACAGGAAAATCATTTGAATGGAATCAGTTCAGAGCCTGCTCTCTGCTGCGCAGCAACACAGTCAGCGCAGAATGAACAGTGGCATCTGCTCCCACAGCAGAAGAACCAGCAGGGAAAGCGAATGCTGGGCCTCTTCAGCACACAGGCTGCTTTGCAACGGTGTCACCATCATTGCAGTCTCTCCTCGGTTTCATACCTAAAACTCCATTTGAATGCAAATTCTCAGCTGGTCGCTCTCAGCTGCAGGCAGCCCAGTGAGTACAGCAAGAACGTTTGGCCTCTGCTTCCACAGCAGAAGTGTCAGGATTGAAAGCTGGTGCTAGACCTGTTCAGCACACAATCACCTTTACATTGGTGCATCCATCGTTGCTTTCACTGCTCCCTTTCATACAGGAAAAGCATTTGAATGGAATCAGTTCAGAGCCTGCTCTCTGCTGCGCAGCAACACAGTCAGCACAGAATGAACAGTGGCATCTGCTCTCACAGCAGAAGAACCAGCAGGGAAAGCTGGTGCTGGGCCTCTTCAGCACACAGGCTGCTTTGCAACGGTGTCACCATCATTGCAGTCTCTCCTCGGTTTCATACCTAAAAGTCCATTTGAATCCAAATTCTCAGCTGGTCTCTCTCAGCTGCAGGCAGCACAGTGAGTACAGCACGAACGTTTGGCTTCTGCTCCCACAGCAGAAGAGCCAGGATTGAAAGCTGGTGCTGGACCTGTTCAGCACACAATCACCTTTACATTGGTGCATCCATCGTTGCTTTCACTGCTCACTTTCATACAGGAAAAGCATTTGAATGGAATCAGTTCAGAGCCTGCTCTGCTGCGCAGCAACACAGTCAGCACAGAATGAACAGTGGCATCTGCTCCCACAGCAGAAGAACCAGCAGGGAAAGCTAGTGCTGGGCCTCTTCAGCACACAGGCTGCTTTGCAACGGTGTCACCATCATTGCAGTCTCTCCTCGGTTTCATACCTAAAAGTCCATTTGAATCCAAATTCTCAGCTGGTCGCTTTCAGCTGCCCAGCAGCACAGTGAGTACAGCACGAACGTTTGGCTTCTGCTCCCACAGCAGAAGAGCCAGGATTGAAAGCTTGTGCTGGACCTGTTCAGCACACAATCACCTTTACATTGGTGCATCCATCGTTGCTTTCACTGCTCCCTTTCATACAGGAAAAGCATTTGAATGGAATCAGTTCAGAGCCTGCTCTCTGCTGCGCAGCAACACAGTCAGCACAGAATGAACAGTGGCATCTGCTCCCACAGCAGAAGAACCAGCAGGGAAAGCTAATGCTGGGCCTCTTCAGCACACAGGCTGCTTTGCAACGGTGTCACCATCATTGCAGTCTCTCCTCGGTTTCATACCTAAAAGTCCATTTGAATCCAAATTCTCAGCTGGTCGCTCTCAGCTGCAGGCAGCACAGTGAGTACAGCACGAACGTTTGGCCTCTGCTCCCACAGCAGAAGAGCCAGGAGGGAAAGCTGGTGCTGGACCTGTTCAGCACACAATCACCTTTACATTGGTGCATCCATCGTTGCTTTCACTGCTCCCTTTCATACAGGAAAAGCATTTGAATGGAATCAGTTCAGAGCCTGCTCTCTGCTGGCAGCAACACAGCACAGAATGAACAGTGGCATCTGCTCCCACAGCAGAAGAACCAGCAGGGAAAGCTGGTGCTGGGCCTCTTCAGCACACAGGCTGCTTTGCAACGGTGTCACCATCATTGCAGTCTCTCCTCGGTTTCATACCTAAAAGTCCATTTGAATCCAAATTCTCAGCTGGTCTCTCTCAGCTGCAGGCAGCACAGTGAGTACAGCACGAACGTTTGGCCTCTGCTCCCACAGCAGAAGAGCCAGGAGGGAAAGCTGGTGCTGGACCTGTTCAGCACACAATCACCTTTACATTGGTGCATCCATCGTTGCTTTCACTGCTCACTTTCATACAGGAAAAGCATTTGAATGGAATCAGTCCAGAGCCTGCTCTCTGCTGCGCAGCAACACAGTCAGCGCAGAATGAACAGTGGCATCTGCTCCCACAGCAGAAGAACCAGCAGGGAAAGCTAATGCTGGGCCTCTTCAGCACACAGGCTGCTTTGCAACGGTGTCACCATCATTGCAGTCTCTCCTCGGTTTCATACCTAAAAGTCCATTTGAATCCAAATTCTCAGCTGGTCGCTCTCAGCTGCAGGCAGCACAGTGAGTACAGCACGAACGTTTGGCCTCTGCTCCCACAGCAGAAGAGCCAGGAGGGAAAGCTGGTGCTGGACCTGTTCAGCACACAATCACCTTTACATTGGTGCATCCATCGTTGCTTTCACTGCTCACTTTCATACAGGAAAAGCATTTGAATGGAATCAGTTCAGAGCCTGCTCTCTGCTGCGCAGCAACACAGTCAGCGCAGAATGAACAGTGGCATCTGCTCCCACAGCAGAAGAACCAGCAGGGAAAGCTAATGCTGGGCCTCTTCAGCACACAGGCTGCTTTGCAACGGTGTCACCATCATTGCAGTCTCTCCTCGGTTTCATACCTAAAAGTCCATTTGAATCCAAATTCTCAGCTGGTCGCTTTCAGCTGCCCAGCAGCACAGTGAGTACAGCACGAACGTTTGGCCTCTGCTCCCACAGCAGAAGAGCCAGGAGGGAAAGCTGGTGCTGGACCTGTTCAGCACACAATCACCTTTACATTGGTGCATCCATCGTTGCTTTCACTGCTCACTTTCATACAGGAAAAGCATTTGAATGGAATCAGTCCAGAGCCTGCTCTCTGCTGCGCAGCAACACAGTCAGCGCAGAATGAACAGTGGCATCTGCTCCCACAGCAGAAGAACCAGCAGGGAAAGCTAATGCTGGGCCTCTTCAGCACACAGGCTGCTTTGCAACGGTGTCACCATCATTGCAGTCTCTCCTCGGTTTCATACCTAAAACTCCATTTGAATCCAAATTCTCAGCTGGTCGCTTTCAGCTGCCCAGCAGCACAGTGAGTACAGCACGAACGTTTGGCTTCTGCTCCCACAGCAGAAGAGCCAGGATTGAAAGCTTGTGCTGGACCTGTTCAGCACACAATCACCTTTACATTGGTGCATCCATCGTTGCTTTCACTGCTCCCTTTCATACAGGAAAATCATTTGAATGGAATCAGTTCAGAGCCTGCTCTCTGCTGCGCAGCAACACAGTCAGCGCAGAATGAACAGTGGCATCTGCTCCCACAGCAGAAGAACCAGCAGGGAAAGCTTGTGCTGGGCCTCTTCAGCACACAGGCTGCTTTGCAACGGTGTCACCATCATTGCAGTCTCTCCTCGGTTTCATACCTAAAACTCCATTTGAATGCAAATTCTCAGCTGGTCGCTCTCAGCTGCAGGCAGCCCAGTGAGTACAGCAAGAACGTTTGGCCTCTGCTTCCACAGCAGAAGTGTCAGGATTGAAAGCTTGTGCTGGACCTGTTCAGCACACAATCACCTTTACATTGGTGCATCCATCGTTGCTTTCACTGCTCCCTTTCATACAGGAAAAGCATTTGAATGGAATCAGTTCAGAGCCTGCTCTCTGCTGCGCAGCAACACAGTCAGCACAGAATGAACAGTGGCATCTGCTCCCACAGCAGAAGAACCAGCAGGGAAAGCTAGTGCTGGGCCTCTTCAGCACACAGGCTGCTTTGCAACGGTGTCACCATCATTGCAGTCTCTCCTCGGTTTCATACCTAAAAGTCCATTTGAATCCAAATTCTCAGCTGGTCTCTCTCAGCTGCAGGCAGCACAGTGAGTACAGCACGAACGTTTGGCCTCTGCTCCCACAGCAGAAGTGTCAGGATTGAAAGCTGGTGCTGGACCTGTTCAGCACACAATCACCTTTACATTGGTGCATCCATCGTTGCTTTCACTGCTCACTTTCATACAGGAAAAGCATTTGAATGGAATCAGTCCAGAGCCTGCTCTCTGCTGCGCAGCAACACAGTCAGCGCAGAATGAACAGTGGCATCTGCTCCCACAGCAGAAGAACCAGCAGGGAAAGCTAATGCTGGGCCTCTTCAGCACACAGGCTGCTTTGCAACGGTGTCACCATCATTGCAGTCTCTCCTCGGTTTCATACCTAAAACTCCATTTGAATCCAAATTCTCAGCTGGTCGCTTTCAGCTGCCCAGCAGCACAGTGAGTACAGCACGAACGTTTGGCTTCTGCTCCCACAGCAGAAGAGCCAGGATTGAAAGCTTGTGCTGGACCTGTTCAGCACACAATCACCTTTACATTGGTGCATCCATCGTTGCTTTCACTGCTCCCTTTCATACAGGAAAAGCATTTGAATGGAATCAGTTCAGAGCCTGCTCTCTGCTGCGCAGCAACACAGTCAGCGCAGAATGAACAGTGGCATCTGCTCCCACAGCAGAAGAACCAGCAGGGAAAGCGAATGCTGGGCCTCTTCAGCACACAGGCTGCTTTGCAACGGTGTCACCATCATTGCAGTCTCTCCTCGGTTTCATACCTAAAACTCCATTTGAATCCAAATTCTCAGCTGGTCGCTCTCAGCTGCAGGCAGCCCAGTGAGTACAGCAAGAACGTTTGGCCTCTGCTTCCACAGCAGAAGTGTCAGGATTGAAAGCTTGTGCTGGACCTGTTCAGCACACAATCACCTTTACATTGGTGCATCCATCGTTGCTTTCACTGCTCACTTTCATACAGGAAAAGCATTTGAATGGAATCAGTCCAGAGCCTGCTCTCTGCTGCGCAGCAACACAGTCAGCGCAGAATGAACAGTGGCATCTGCTCCCACAGCAGAAGAACCAGCAGGGAAAGCTGGTGCTGGGCCTCTTCAGCACACAGGCTGCTTTGCAACGGTGTCACCATCATTGCAGTCTCTCCTCGGTTTCATACCTAAAACTCCATTTGAATCCAAATTCTCAGCTGGTCGCTCTCAGCTGCCCAGCAGCCCAGTGAGTACAGCACGAACGTTTGGCCTCTGCTCCCACAGCAGAAGAGCCAGGAGGGAAAGCTGGTGCTGGACCTGTTCAGCACACAATCACCTTTACATTGGTGCATCCATCGTTGCTTTCACTGCTCCCTTTCATACAGGAAAAGCATTTGAATGGAATCAGTCCAGAGCCTGCTCTCTGCTGCGCAGCAACACAGTCAGCACAGAATGAACAGTGGCATCTGCTCCCACAGCAGAAGAACCAGCAGGGAAAGCTAGTGCTGGGCCTCTTCAGCACACAGGCTGCTTTGCAACGGTGTCACCATCATTGCAGTCTCTCCTCGGTTTCATACCTAAAACTCCATTTGAATCCAAATTCTCAGCTGGTCTCTCTCAGCTGCAGGCAGCCCAGTGAGTACAGCACGAACGTTTGGCCTCTGCTCCCACAGCAGAAGAGCCAGGAGGGAAAGCTGGTGCTGGACCTGTTCAGCACACAATCACCTTTACATTGGTGCATCCATCGTTGCTTTCACTGCTCACTTTCATACAGGAAAAGCATTTGAATGGAATCAGTCCAGAGCCTGCTCTCTGCTGCGCAGCAACACAGTCAGCGCAGAATGAACAGTGGCATCTGCTCCCACAGCAGAAGAACCAGCAGGGAAAGCAAATGCTGGGCCTCTTCAGCACACAGGCTGCTTTGCAACGGTGTCACCATCATTGCAGTCTCTCCTCGGTTTCATACCTAAAAGTCCATTTGAATCCAAATTCTCAGCTGGTCGCTCTCAGCTGCAGGAAGCACAGTGAGTACAGCACGAACGTTTGGCTTCTGCTCCCACAGCAGAAGTGTCAGGATTGAAAGCTGGTGCTGGACCTGTTCAGCACACAATCACCTTTACATTGGTGCATCCATCGTTGCTTTCACTGCTCCCTTTCATACAGGAAAATCATTTGAATGGAATCAGTTCAGAGCCTGCTCTCTGCTGGCAGCAACACAGCACAGAAAGAACAGTGGCATCTGCTCCCACAGCAGAAGAACCAGCAGGGAAAGCTGGTGCTGGGCCTCTTCAGCACACAGGCTGCTTTGCAACGGTGTCACCATCATTGCAGTCTCTCCTCGGTTTCATACCTAAAAGTCCATTTGAATCCAAATTCTCAGCTGGTCGCTTTCAGCTGCCCAGCAGCCCAGTGAGTACAGCACGAACGTTTGGCCTCTGCTCCCACAGCAGAAGAGCCAGGAGGGAAAGCTGGTGTTGGACCTGTTCAGCACACAGTCACTTTCACATCGGTGCATCCATCGTTGCTTTCACTGCTCACTTTCATACAGGAAAATCATTTGAATGGAATCTGTCCAGAGCCTGCTCTCTGCTGCGCAGCAACACAGTCAGCACAGAATGAACAGTGGCATCTGCTCCCACAGCAGAAGAACCAGCAGGGAAAGCTAGTGCTGGGCCTCTTCAGCACACAGGCTGCTTTGCAACGGTGTCACCATCATTGCAGTCTCTCCTCGGTTTCATACCTAAAAGTCCATTTGAATCCAAATTCTCAGCTGGTCGCTTTCAGCTGCCCAGCAGCACAGTGAGTACAGCACGAACGTTTGGCCTCTGCTCCCACAGCAGAAGAGCCAGGAGGGAAAGCTGGTGCTGGACCTGTTCAGCACACAATCACCTTTACATTGGTGCATCCATCGTTGCTTTCACTGCTCACTTTCATACAGGAAAAGCATTTGAATGGAATCAGTTCAGAGCCTGCTCTCTGCTGCGCAGCAACACAGTCAGCACAGAATGAACAGTGGCATCTGCTCCCACAGCAGAAGAACCAGCAGGGAAAGCTAGTGCTGGGCCTCTTCAGCACACAGGCTGCTTTGCAACGGTGTCACCATCATTGCAGTCTCTCCTCGGTTTCATACCTAAAAGTCCATTTGAATCCAAATTCTCAGCTGGTCGCTCTCAGCTGCAGGCAGCACAGTGAGTACAGCACGAACGTTTGGCCTCTGCTCCCACAGCAGAAGAGCCAGGAGGGAAAGCTGGTGCTGGACCTGTTCAGCACACAATCACCTTTACATTGGTGCATCCATCGTTGCTTTCACTGCTCCCTTTCATACAGGAAAAGCATTTGAATGGAATCAGTTCAGAGCCTGCTGTCTGCTGGCAGGAACACAGCACAGAAAGAACAGTGGCATCTGCTCCCACAGCAGAAGAACCAGCAGGGAAAGCTGGTGCTGGGCCTCTTCAGCACACAGGCTGCTTTGCAACGGTGTCACCATCATTGCAGTCTCTCCTCGGTTTCATACCTAAAACTCCATTTGAATCCAAATTCTCAGCTGGTCTCTCTCAGCTGCAGGCAGCACAGTGAGTACAGCACGAACGTTTGGCCTCTGCTCCCACAGCAGAAGTGTCAGGATTGAAAGCTTGTGTTGGACCTGGCATCTGCTCCCACAGCAGAAGAACCAGCAGGGAAAGCTAGTGCTGGGCCTCTCTCAGCACACAGGCTGCTTTGCAACGGTGTCACCATCATTGCAGTCTCTCCTCGGTTTCATACCTAAAAGTCCATTTGAATCCAAATTCTCAGCTGGTCGCTCTCAGCTGCAGGCAGCACAGTGAGTACAGCACGAACGTTTGGCCTCTGCTCCCACAGCAGAAGTGTCAGGACTGAAAGCTGGTGCTGGACCTGTTCAGCACACAATCACCTTTACATTGGTGCATCCATCGTTGCTTTCACTGCTCACTTTCATACAGGAAAAGCATTTGAATGGAATCAGTCCAGAGCCTGCTCTCTGCTGCGCAGCAACACAGTCAGCGCAGAATGAACAGTGGCATCTGCTCCCACAGCAGAAGAACCAGCAGGGAAAGCTAATGCTGGGCCTCTTCAGCACACAGGCTGCTTTGCAACGGTGTCACCATCATTGCAGTCTCTCCTCGGTTTCATACCTAAAAGTCCATTTGAATCCAAATTCTCAGCTGGTCACTCTCAGC
>NW_026913690.1:0-14540 GCF_034315485.1 Pezoporus occidentalis | reverse complement strand
AGAGTAGTCATTCTGTCATAGAGGAGTCATACAGGAGTCATACAGGAGTCATAGAGGAGGAGTCATAGAGGAGTCATACTGTCATAGAGGAGTCATAGAGGAGTCATAGAGGAGTCATAGAGGAGTCATAGAGGAGCCATAGAGGAGTCATAGAGGAGTCATACTGTCATAGAGGAGTCATAGAGGAGTCATAGAGGAGTCATAGAGGAGTCATAGAGAGTCATAGAGGAGTCATAGAGGAGTCATACTGTCATAGAGGAGTCATAGAGGAGTCATAGAGGAGTCATAGAGGAGTCATAGAGGAGTCATAGAGGAGTCATAGAGGAGTCATAGAGGAGTCATAGAGGAGTCATAGAGGAGTCATAGAGGAGTCATACTGTCATAGAGGAGTCATAGAGGAGTCATAGAGGAGTCATAGAGGAGTCATAGAGGACGTCATAGAGGAGTCATAGAGGAGTCATAGAGGAGTCATAGAGGAGTCATAGAGGAGTCATAGAGGAGTCATTCTGTCATAGAGGAGTCATAGAGGAGTCATAGAGGAGTCATACTGTCATAGAGGAGTCATACTGTCATAGAGGAGTCATAGAGGAGTCATAGAGGAGTCATAGAGGAGTCATACTGTCATAGAAGAGTCATAGAGGAGTCATAGAGGAGTCATAGAGGAGTCATAGAGGAGTCATAGAGGAGTCATAGAGGAGTCATAGAGGAGTCATAGAGGAGTCATACTGTCATAGAGGAGTCATAGAGGAGTCATACTGTCATAGAGGAGTCATAGAGGAGTCATACTGTCATAGAGGAGTCATAGAGGAGTCATACTGTCATAGAGGAGTCATAGAGGAGTCATACTGTCATAGAAGAGTCATAGAGGAGTCATACTGTCATAGAGGAGTCATAGAGGAGTCATACTGTCATAGAGGAGTCATAGAGGAGTCATACTGTCATAGAAGAGTCATAGAGGAGTCATACTGTCATAGAAGAGTCATAGAGGAGTCATACTGTCATAGAGGAGTCATACTGTCATAGAGGAGTCATACTGTCATAGAAGAGTCATGGAGGAGTCATACTGTCATAGAGGAGTCATAGAGGAGTCATACTGTCATAGAGGAGTCATAGAGGAGTCATAGAGGAGTCATACTGTCATAGAGGAGTCATAGAGGAGTCATACTGTCATAGAGGAGTCATAGAGGAGTCATACTGTCATAGAGGAGTCATAGAGGAGTCATACTGTCATAGAGGAGTCATAGAGGAGTCATACTGTCATAGAGGAGTCATAGAGGAGTCATACTGTCATAGAGGAGTCATAATGTCATAGAAGAGTCATAGAGGAGTCATACTGTCATAGAGGAGTCATAGAGGAGTCATAGAGGAGTCATACTGTCATAGAGGAGTCATAGAGGAGTCATACTGTCATAGAGGAGTCATAGAGGAGTCATACTGTCATAGAGGAGTCATAGAGGAGTCATACTGTCATAGAGGAGTCATAGAGGAGTCATACTGTCATAGAGGAGTCATAGAGGAGTCATAGAGGAGTCATAAGGGAGTCATAGAGGAGTCATAAGGGAGTCATAGAGGAGTCATAGAGGAGTCATAGAGGAGTCATAGAGGAGTCATAGAGGAGTCATAGAGGAGTCATAGAGGAGTCATAGAGGAGTCATAGAGGAGTCATAGAGGAGTCATAGAGGAGTCATAGAGGAGTCATAGAGGAGTCATAGAGGAGTCATACTGTCATAGAGGAGTCATAGAGGAGTCATACTGTCATAGAGGAGTCATACTGTCATAGAGGAGTCATAGAGGAGTCATACTGTCATAGAGGAGTCATAGAGGAGTCATAGAGGAGTCATAGAGGAGTCATAGAGGAGTCATAGAGGAGTCATAGAGGAGTCATAGAGGAGTCATAGAGGAGTCATAGAGGAGTCATAGAGGAGTCATAGAGGAGTCATAGAGGAGTCATAGAGGAGTCATAGAGGAGTCATAGAGGAGTCATAGAGGAGTCATAGAGGAGTCATAGAGGAGTCATACTGTCATAGAGGAGTCATAGAGGAGTCATACTGTCATAGAGGAGTCATAGAGGAGTCATACTGTCATAGAGGAGTCATAGAGGAGTCATACTGAGGAGTCATAGAGGAGTCATAGAGGAGTCATACTGTCATAGAGGAGTCATAGAGGAGTCATACTGTCATAGAGGAGTCATAGAGGAGTCATACTGTCATAGAGGAGTCATAGAGGAGTCATAGAGGAGTCATAGAGGAGTCATAGAGGAGTCATAGTCATAGAGGAGTCATAGAGGAGTCATACTGTCATAGAGGAGTCATAGAGGAGTCATAGAGGAGTCATAGAGGAGTCATAGAGGAGTCATAGAGGAGTCATAGAGGAGTCATAGAGGAGTCATAGAGGAGTCATAGAGGAGTCATAGAGGAGTCATAGAGGAGTCATAGAGGAGTCATAGAGGAGTCATAGAGGAGTCATAGAGGAGTCATAGAGGAGTCATAGAGGAGTCATAGAGGAGTCATAGAGGAGTCATAGAGGAGTCATAGAGGAGTCATAGAGGAGTCATAGAGGAGTCATAGAGGAGTCATAGAGGAGTCATAGAGGAGTCATAGAGGAGTCATAGAGGAGTCATAGAGGAGTCATAGAGGAGTCATAGTGTCATAGAGGAGTCATAGAGGAGTCATAGTGTCATAGAGGAGTCATAGAGGAGTCATAGTGTCATAGAGGAGTCATAGAGGAGTCATAGTGTCATAGAGGAGTCATAGTGTCATAGAGGAGTCATAGAGGAGTCATAGTGTCATAGAGGAGTCATAGAGGAGTCATAGTGTCATAGAGGAGTCATAGTGTCATAGAGGAGTCATAGAGGAGTCATAGTGTCATAGAGGAGTCATAGAGGAGTCATAGTGTCATAGAGGAGTCATAGAGGAGTCATAGTGTCATAGAGGAGTCATAGTGTCATAGAGGAGTCATAGAGGAGTCATAGTGTCATAGAGGAGTCATAGAGGAGTCATAGAGGAGTCATAGTGTCATAGAGGAGTCATAGAGGAGTCATAGAGGAGTCATAGAGGAGTCATAGAGGAGTCATAGAGTCATACTGGAGTCATAGAGGAGTCATAGAGTCATAGAGGAGTCATAGAGGAGTCATAGTCATAGAGGAGTCATAGAGGAGTCATAGAGGAGTCATAGAGGAGTCATAGAGGAGTCATAGAGGAGTCATAGAGGAGTCATACTGTCATAGAGGAGTCATAGAGGAGTCATAGAGGAGTCATAGAGGAGTCATAGAGGAGTCATAGAGGAGTCATAGAGGAGTCATAGAGGAGTCATAGAGGAGTCATAGTCATAGAGGAGTCATAGAGGAGTCATACTGTCATAGAGGAGTCATAGAGGAGTCATAGAGGAGTCATAGAGGAGTCATAGAGGAGTCATACTGTCATAGAGGAGTCATAGAGGAGTCATAGAGGAGTCATAGAGGAGTCATAGAGGAGTCATAGAGGAGTCATAGAGGAGTCATAGAGGAGTCATAGAGGAGTCATATAGAGGAGTCATAGAGGAGTCATAGAGGAGTCATAGAGGAGTCATAGAGGAGTCATAGAGGAGTCATAGAGGAGTCATAGAGGAGTCATAGAGGAGTCATAGAGGAGTCATAGAGGAGTCATAGAGGAGTCATAGAGGAGTCATAGAGGAGTCATAGATAGAGGAGTCATAGAGGAGTCATAGAGGAGTCATAGAGGAGTCATACTGTCATAGAGGAGTCATAGAGGAGTCATAGAGGAGTCATAGAGGAGTCATAGAGGAGTCATAGAGGAGTCATAGAGGAGTCATAGAGGAGTCATAGAGTCATAGAGGAGTCATAGAGGAGTCATAGAGGAGTCATAGAGGAGTCATAGAGGAGTCATACTGTCATAGAGGAGTCATAGAGGAGTCATAGAGGAGTCATAGAGGAGTCATAGAGGAGTCATAGAGGAGTCATAGAGGAGTCATAGAGGAGTCATAGAGGAGTCATAGAGGAGTCATACTGTCATAGAGGAGTCATAGAGGAGTCATAGAGGAGTCATAGAGGAGTCATAGAGGAGTCATAGAGGAGTCATAGAGGAGTCATAGAGGAGTCATAGAGGAGTCATAGAGGAGTCATAGAGGAGTCATAGAGGAGTCATAGAGGAGTCATAGAGGAGTCATAGAGGAGTCATAGAGGAGTCATAGAGGAGTCATAGAGGAGTCATAGAGGAGTCATAGAGGAGTCATAGAGGAGTCATAGAGGAGTCATAGAGGAGTCATAGAGGAGTCATAGAGGAGTCATAGAGGAGTCATAGAGGAGTCATACTGTCATAGAGGAGTCATAGAGGAGTCATAGAGGAGTCATAGAGGAGTCATAGAGGAGTCATAGAGGAGTCATAGAGGAGTCATAGAGGAGTCATAGAGGAGTCATAGAGGAGTCATAGAGGAGTCATAGAGGAGTCATAGAGGAGTCATAGAGGAGTCATAGAGGAGTCATAGAGGAGTCATAGAGGAGTCATAGAGGAGTCATAGAGGAGTCATAGAGGAGTCATAGAGGAGTCATAGAGGAGTCATAGAGGAGTCATAGAGGAGTCATAGAGGAGTCATAGAGGAGTCATAGAGGAGTCATAGAGGAGTCATAGAGGAGTCATAGAGGAGTCATAGAGGAGTCATAGAGGAGTCATAGAGGAGTCATAGAGGAGTCATAGAGGAGTCATAGAGGAGTCATAGAGGAGTCATAGAGGAGTCATAGAGGAGTCATAGAGGAGTCATAGGAGTCATAGAGGAGTCATAGAGGAGTCATAGAGGAGTCATAGAGGAGTCATAGAGGAGTCATAGAGGAGTCATAGAGGAGTCATAGAGGAGTCATAGAGGAGTCATAGAGGAGTCATAGAGGAGTCATAGAGGAGTCATAGAGGAGTCATAGAGGAGTCATAGAGGAGTCATAGAGGAGTCATAGAGGAGTCATAGAGGAGTCATAGAGGAGTCATAGAGGAGTCATAGAGGAGTCATAGAGGAGTCATAGAGGAGTCATAGAGGAGTCATAGAGGAGTCATAGAGGAGTCATAGAGGAGTCATACTGTCATAGAGGAGTCATAGAGGAGTCATAGAGTAGTCAGAGGAGTCATAGAGGAGTCATAGAGGAGTCATACTGTCATAGAGGAGTCATAGAGGAGTCATAGAGGAGTCATAGAGGAGTCATAGAGTCATAGAGGAGTCATAGAGGAGTCATAGAGGAGTCATAGAGGAGTCATAGAGGAGTCATAGAGGAGTCATAGAGGAGTCATAGAGGAGTCATAGAGGAGTCATAGAGGAGTCATAGAGGAGTCATAGAGGAGTCATAGAGGAGTCATAGAGGAGTCATAGAGGAGTCATAGAGGAGTCATAGAGGAGTCATAGAGGAGTCATAGAGGAGTCATAGAGGAGTCATAGAGGAGTCATAGAGGAGTCATAGAGGAGTCATAGAGGAGTCATAGAGGAGTCATAGAGGAGTCATAGAGGAGTCATAGAGGAGTCATAGAGGAGTCATAGAGGAGTCATAGAGGAGTCATAGAGGAGTCATATAGAGGAGTCATAGAGGAGTCATAGAGGAGTCATAGAGGAGTCATAGAGGAGTCATAGAGGAGTCATAGAGGAGTCATAGAGGAGTCATAGAGGAGTCATAGAGGAGTCATAGAGGAGTCATAGAGGAGTCATAGAGTACTCAAACTGTCATAGAGGAGTCATAGAGGAGTCATAGAGGAGTCATAGAGGAGTCATAGAGGAGTCATAGAGGAGTCATAGAGTCATAGAGGAGTCATAGAGGAGTCATAGAGGAGTCATAGAGGAGTCATAGAGGAGTCATAGAGGAGTCATAGAGGAGTCATAGAGGAGTCATAGAGGAGTCATAGAGGAGTCATAGAGGAGTCATAGAGGAGTCATAGAGGAGTCATAGAGGAGTCATAGAGTCGTAGAGGAGTCATAGGAGAGTCATACTGTCATAGAGGAGTCATAGAGGAGTCATAGAGGAGTCATAGAGGAGTCATAGAGGAGTCATAGAGGAGTCATAGAGGAGTCATAGAGGAGTCATAGAGGAGTCATAGAGGAGTCATAGAGGAGTCATAGAGGAGTCATAGAGGAGTCATAGAGGAGTCATACTGTCATAGAGGAGTCATAGAGGAGTCATAGAGGAGTCATAGAGGAGTCATAGAGGAGTCATAGAGGAGTCATAGAGGAGTCATAGAGGAGTCATAGAGGAGTCATAGAGGAGTCATAGAGGAGTCATAGAGGAGTCATAGAGGAGTCATAGAGGAGTCATAGAGGAGTCATAGAGGAGTCATAGAGGAGTCATAGAGGAGTCATAGAGGAGTCATAGAGGAGTCATAGAGGAGTCATAGAGGAGTCATAGAGGAGTCATAGAGGAGTCATAGAGGAGTCATAGAGGAGTCATAGAGGAGTCATAGAGGAGTCATAGAGGAGTCATAGAGGAGTCATAGAGGAGTCATAGAGGAGTCATAGAGGAGTCATACTGAGGAGTCATAGAGGAGTCATAGAGGAGTCATAGAGGAGTCATAGAGGAGTCATAGAGGAGTCATATATAGAGGAGTCATAGAGGAGTCATAGAGGAGTCATAGAGGAGTCATAGAGGAGTCATAGAGGAGTCATAGAGGAGTCATAGAGGAGTCATAGAGGAGTCATAGAGGAGTCATAGAGGAGTCATAGAGGAGTCATAGAGGAGTCATAGAGGAGTCATAGAGGAGTCATAGAGGAGTCATAGAGGAGTCATAGAGGAGTCATAGAGGAGTCATAGAGGAGTCATAGATAGAGGAGTCATAGAGGAGTCATAGTCATAGAGGAGTCATAGAGGAGTCATAGAGGAGTCATAGAGGAGTCATAGAGGAGTCATAGAGGAGTCATAGAGGAGTCATAGAGGAGTCATAGAGGAGTCATAGAGTCATAGAGGAGTCATAGAGGAGTCATAGAGGAGAGGAGTCATAGAGGAGTCATAGAGGAGTCATAGAGGAGTCATAGAGGAGTCATAGAGGAGTCATAGAGGAGTCATACTGTCATAGAGGAGTCATAGAGGAGTCATAGAGGAGTCATAGAGGAGTCATAGAGTCATATAGAGGAGTCATAGAGGAGTCATATATAGAGGAGTCATAGAGGAGTCATAGAGGAGTCATAGAGGAGTCATAGAGGAGTCATAGAGGAGTCATAGAGGAGTCATAGAGGAGTCATAGAGGAGTCATAGAGGAGTCATAGAGGAGTCATAGAGGAGTCATAGAGGAGTCATAGAGGAGTCATAGAGGAGTCATAGAGGAGTCATAGAGGAGTCATAGAGGAGTCATAGAGGAGTCATAGAGGAGTCATAGAGGAGTCATAGAGGAGTCATAGAGGAGTCATAGAGGAGTCATAGAGGAGTCATAGAGGAGTCATAGAGGAGTCATAGAGGAGTCATAGAGGAGTCATAGAGGAGTCATAGAGGAGTCATAGAGGAGTCATAGAGGAGTCATAGAGGAGTCATACTGTCATAGAGGAGTCATAGAGGAGTCATAGAGGAGTCATAGAGGAGTCATAGAGGAGTCATAGAGGAGTCATAGAGGAGTCATAGAGGAGTCATAGAGGAGTCATAGAGGAGTCATAGAGGAGTCATAGAGGAGTCATAGAGGAGTCATAGAGGAGTCATAGAGGAGTCATAGAGGAGTCATAGAGGAGTCATAGAGGAGTCATAGAGGAGTCATAGAGGAGTCATAGAGGAGTCATAGAGGAGTCATAGAGGAGTCATAGAGGAGTCATAGAGGAGTCATAGAGGAGTCATAGAGGAGTCATAGAGGAGTCATAGAGGAGTCATAGAGGAGTCATAGAGGAGTCATAGAGGAGTCATAGAGGAGTCATAGAGGAGTCATAGAGGAGTCATAGAGGAGTCATAGAGGAGTCATAGAGGAGTCATAGAGGAGTCATAGAGGAGTCATAGAGGAGTCATAGAGGAGTCATAGAGGAGTCATAGAGGAGTCATAGAGGAGTCATAGAGGAGTCATAGAGGAGTCATAGAGGAGTCATAGAGGAGTCATAGAGGAGTCATACTGTCATAGAGGAGTCATAGAGTCATAGAGGAGTCATAGAGGAGTCATAGAAGACTCATAAAGGAGTCATAGAGGAGTCATAGAAAAGTCTTAGAGGAGTCATAGAGGAGTCATAGAGGAGTCATAGACGAGTCATAGAGGAGTCATAGAGGAGTCATAGAGGAGTCATAGAGGAGTCATAGAGGAGTCATAGAGGAGTCATAGAGGAGTCATAGAGGAGTCATAGAGGAGTCATAGAGGAGTCATAGAGGAGTCATAGAGGAGTCATAGAGGAGTCATAGAGGAGTCATAGAGGAGTCATAGAGGAGTCATAGAGGAGTCATAGAGGAGTCATAGAGGAGTCATAGAGGAGTCATAGAGGAGTCATAGAGGAGTCATAGAGGAGTCATAGAGGAGTCATAGAGGAGTCATAGAGGAGTCATAGTCATAGAGGAGTCATAGAGGAGACATAGAGGAGTCATAGAGGAGTCATAGAGGAGTCATAGAGGAGTCATAGAGGAGTCATACTGTCATAGAGGAGTCATAGAGGAGTCATAGAGGAGTCATAGAGGAGTCATAGAGGAGTCATAGAGGAGTCATAGAGGAGTCATAGAGGAGTCATAGTCATAGAGGAGTCATAGATAGAGGAGTCATAGAGGAGTCATAGAGGAGTCATAGAGGAGTCATAGAGGAGTCATAGAGGAGTCATAGAGGAGTCATAGAGGAGTCATAGAGGAGTCATAGAGGAGTCATAGAGGAGTCATAGAGGTCAGTCATAGAGGAGTCATAGAGGAGTCATAGAGGAGTCATAGAGGAGTCATAGAGGAGTCATAGAGGAGTCATAGAGGAGTCATAGAGGAGTCATAGAGGAGTCATAGAGGAGTCATAGAGGAGTCATAGAGGAGTCATAGAGGAGTCATAGAGGAGTCATACTGTCATAGAGGAGTCATAGAGGAGTCATAGAGGAGTCATAGAGGAGTCATAGAGGAGTCATAGAGGAGTCATAGAGGAGTCATAGAGGAGTCATAGAGGAGTCATAGAGGAGTCATAGAGGAGTCATAGAGGAGTCATACTGTCATAGAGGAGTCATAGAGGAGTCATAGAGGAGTCATAGAGGAGTCATAGAGGAGTCAGAGGAGTCATAGAGGAGTCATAGAGGAGTCATAGAGGAGTCATAGAGGAGTCATAGAGGAGTCATAGAGGAGTCATAGAGGAGTCATAGAGGAGTCATAGAGGAGTCATAGAGGAGTCATAGAGGAGTCATACTGTCATAGAGGAGTCATAGAGGAGTCATAGAGTAGTCATTCTGTCATAGAGGAGTCATAGAGGAGTCATAGAGGAGTCATAGAGGAGTCATAGAGGAGTCATAGAGGAGTCATAGAGGAGTCATAGAGGAGTCATAGAGGAGTCATAGAGGAGTCATAGAGGAGTCATAGAGGAGTCATAGAGGAGTCATAGAGGAGTCATAGAGGAGTCATAGAGGAGTCATAGAGGAGTCATAGAGGAGTCATAGAGGAGTCATAGAGGAGTCATAGAGGAGTCATAGAGGAGTCATAGAGGAGTCATAGAGGAGTCATAGAGGAGTCATAGAGGAGTCATAGAGGAGTCATAGAGGAGTCATACTGTCATAGAGGAGTCATAGAGGAGTCATAGAGGAGTCATAGAGGAGTCATAGAGGAGTCATAGAGGAGTCATAGAGGAGTCATAGAGGAGTCATAGAGGAGTCATAGAGGAGTCATAGAGGAGTCATAGAGGAGTCATAGAGGAGTCATAGAGGAGTCATAGAGGAGTCATAGAGGAGTCATAGAGGAGTCATAGAGGAGTCATAGAGGAGTCATAGAGGAGTCATAGAGGAGTCATAGAGTCATAGAGGAGTCATAGAGGAGTCATAGAGGAGTCATAGAGGAGTCATAGAGGAGTCATAGAGGAGTCATAGAGTCATAGAGGAGTCATAGAGGAGTCATAGAGGAGTCATAGAGGAGTCATAGAGGAGACATAGAGGAGTCATAGAGGAGTCATAGAGGAGTCATACTGTCATAGAGGAGTCATAGAGGAGTCATAGAGGAGTCATAGAGGAGTCATAGAGGAGTCATAGAGGAGTCATAGAGGAGTCATAGAGGAGTCATAGAGGAGTCATAGTCATAGAGGAGTCATAGAGGAGTCATAGAGTCATAGAGGAGTCATAGAGGAGTCATAGAGGAGTCATAGAGGAGTCATAGAGGAGTCATAGAGTCATAGAGGAGTCATAGAGGAGTCATAGAGGAGTCATAGAGGAGTCATACTAGAGGAGTCATAGAGGAGTCATAGAGGAGTCATAGAGGAGTCATAGAGGAGTCATAGAGGAGTCATAGAGGAGTCATAGAGGAGTCATAGAGGAGTCATAGAGGAGTCATAGAGGAGTCATAGAGGAGTCATAGAGGAGTCATAGAGGAGTCATAGAGGAGTCATAGAGGAGTCATAGAGGAGTCATAGAGGAGTCATAGAGGAGTCATAGAGGAGTCATAGAGGAGTCATAGAGGAGTCATAGAGGAGTCATAGAGGAGTCATAGAGGAGTCATAGAGGAGTCATAGAGGAGTCATAGAGGAGTCATAGAGGAGTCATAGAGGAGTCATAGAGGAGTCATAGAGGAGTCATAGAGGAGTCATAGAGGAGTCATAGAGGAGTCATAGAGTCATAGAGGAGTCATAGAGGAGTCATACTGTCATAGAGGAGTCATAGAGGAGTCATAGAGGAGTCATAGAGGAGTCATAGAGGAGTCATAGAGGAGTCATAGAGACGTCATAGAGGAGTCATAGAGGAGTCATAGAGGAGTCATAGAGGAGTCATAGAGGAGTCATACTGTCATAGAGGAGTCATAGAGGAGTCATAGAGGAGTCATAGAGGAGTCATAGAGGAGTCATATAGGAGTCATAGAGGAGTCATAGAGGAGTCATAGAGGAGTCATAGAGGAGTCATAGAGGAGTCATAGAGGAGTCATAGAGGAGTCATAGAGGAGTCATAGAGGAGTCATAGAGGAGTCATAGAGGAGTCATAGAGGAGTCATAGAGGAGTCATAGAGGAGTCATAGAGGAGTCATAGAGGAGTCATAGAGGAGTCATAGAGGAGTCATAGAGGAGTCATAGAGGAGTCATAGAGGAGTCATAGAGGAGTCATACTGTCATAGAGGAGTCATAGAGGAGTCATAGAGGAGTCATAGAGGAGTCATAGAGGAGTCATAGAGGAGTCATAGAGGAGTCATAGAGGAGTCATAGAGGAGTCATAGAGGAGTCATAGAGGAGTCATAGAGGAGTCATAGAGGAGTCATAGAGGAGTCATAGAGGAGTCATAGAGGAGTCATAGAGGAGTCATAGAGGAGTCATACTGTCATAGAGGAGTCATAGAGGAGTCATAGAGGAGTCATAGAGGAGTCATAGAGGAGTCATAGAGGAGTCATAGAGGAGTCATAGAGGAGTCATAGAGGAGTCATAGAGGAGTCATAGAGGAGTCATAGAGGAGTCATAGAGGAGTCATAGAGGAGTCATAGAGGAGTCATAGAGGAGTCATAGAGGAGTCATAGAGGAGTCATAGAGGAGTCATAGAGGAGTCATAGAGGAGTCATAGAGGAGTCATAGAGGAGTCATAGAGGAGTCATAGAGGAGTCATAGAGGAGTCTTCAGGAGTCATAGAGGAGTCATAGAGGAGTCATAGAGGAGTCATAGAGGAGTCATACTGTCATAGAGGAGTCATAGAGGAGTCATAGAGGAGTCATAGAGGAGTCATAGAGGAGTCATAGAGGAGTCATAGAGGAGTCATAGAGGAGTCATAGAGGAGTCATAGAGGAGTCATAGAGGAGTCATAGAGGAGTCATAGAGGAGTCATAGAGGAGTCATAGAGGAGTCATAGAGGAGTCATAGAGGAGTCATAGAGGAGTCATAGAGGAGTCATAGAGGAGTCATAGAGGAGTCATAGAGGAGTCATAGAGGAGTCATAGAGGAGTCATAGAGGAGTCATAGAGGAGTCATAGAGGAGTCATAGAGGAGTCATAGAGGAGTCATAGAGGAGTCATAGAGGAGTCATAGAGGAGTCATAGAGGAGTCATAGAGGAGTCATAGAGGAGTCATAGAGGAGTCATAGAGGAGTCATAGAGGAGTCATAGAGGAGTCATAGAGGAGTCATAGAGGAGTCATAGAGGAGTCATAGAGGAGTCATAGAGGAGTCATAGAGGAGTCATAGAGGAGTCATAGAGGAGTCATAGAGGAGTCATAGAGGAGTCATAGAGGAGTCATAGAGGAGTCATACTGTCATAGAGGAGTCATAGAGGAGTCATAGAGGAGTCATAGAGGAGTCATAGAGGAGTCATAGAGGAGTCATAGAGGAGTCATAGAGGAGTCATAGAGGAGTCATAGAGGAGTCATAGAGGAGTCATAGAGGAGTCATAGAGGAGTCATAGAGGAGTCATAGAGGAGTCATAGAGGAGTCATAGAGGAGTCATAGAGGAGTCATAGAGGAGTCATAGAGGAGTCATAGAGGAGTCATAGAGGAGTCATAGAGGAGTCATACTGTCAGAGGAGTCATAGAGGAGTCATAGAGGAGTCATAGAGGAGTCATAGAGGAGTCATAGAGGAGTCATAGAGGAGTCATAGAGGAGTCATAGAGGAGTCATAGAGGAGTCATAGAGGAGTCATAGAGGAGTCATAGAGGAGTCATAGAGGAGTCATACTGTCATAGAGGAGTCATAGAGGAGTCATAGAGGAGTCATAGAGGAGTCATAGAGGAGTCATAGAGGAGTCATACTGTCATAGAGGAGTCATAGAGGAGTCATAGAGGAGTCATAGAGGAGTCATAGAGGAGTCATAGAGGAGTCATAGAGGAGTCATAGAGGAGTCATAGAGGAGTCATACTGTCATAGAGGAGTCATAGAGGAGTCATAGAGGAGTCATAGAGGAGTCATAGAGGAGTCATAGAGGAGTCATAGAGGAGTCATAGAGGAGTCATAGAGGAGTCATAGAGGAGTCATAGAGGAGTCATAGAGGAGTCATAGAGGAGTCATAGTCATAGAGGAGTCATAGAGGAGTCATAGAGGAGTCATAGAGGAGTCATAGAGGAGTCATAGAGGAGTCATAGAGGAGTCATAGAGGAGTCATAGAGGAGTCATAGAGGAGTCATAGAGGAGTCATAGAGGAGTCATAGAGGAGTCATAGAGGAGTCATAGAGGAGTCATAGAGGAGTCATAGAGGAGTCATAGAGGAGTCATAGAGGAGTCATAGAGGAGTCATAGAGGAGTCATAGAGGAGTCATAGAGGAGTCATAGAGGAGTCATAGAGGAGTCATAGAGGAGTCATAGAGGAGTCACAGAGGAAGAGGAGTCATAGAGGAGTCATAGAGGAGTCATAGAGGAGTCATAGAGGAGTCATAGAGGAGTCATACTGTCATAGAGGAGTCATAGAGGAGTCATAGAGGAGTCATAGAGGAGTCATAGAGGAGTCATAGAGGAGTCATACCGGAGTCATAGAGGAGTCATAGAGGAGTCATAGAGGAGTCATAGAGGAGTCATAGAGGAGTCATAGAGGAGTCATAGAGGAGTCATACTGTCATAGAGGAGTCATAGAGGAGTCATAGAGGAGTCATAGAGGAGTCATAGAGGAGTCATAGAGGAGTCATAGAGGAGTCATAGAGGAGTCATAGAGGAGTCATAGAGGAGTCATAGAGGAGTCATAGAGGAGTCATAGAGGAGTCATAGAGGAGTCATAGAGGAGTCATAGAGGAGTCATAGAGGAGTCATCATAGAGGAGTCATAGAGGAGTCATAGAGGAGTCATAGAGGAGTCATAGAGGAGTCATAGAGGAGTCATAGAGGAGTCATAGAGGAGTCATAGAGAGTCATACTGGAGTCATAGAGGAGTCATAGAGGAGTCATAGAGGAGTCATAGAGGAGTCATAGAGGAGTCATAGAGGAGTCATAGAGGAGTCATAGAGGAGTCATAGAGGAGTCATAGAGGAGTCATAGAGGAGTCATAGAGGAGTCATAGAGGAGTCATAGAGGAGTCATAGAGGAGTCATACTGTCATAGAGGAGTCAGAGAGGAGTCATAGAGGAGTCATAGAGGAGTCATAGAGGAGTCATAGAGGAGTCATAGAGGAGTCATAGAGGAGTCATAGAGGAGTCATACTGTCATAGAGGAGTCATAGAGGAGTCATAGAGGAGTCATAGAGGAGTCATAGAGGAGTCATAGAGGAGTCATACTGTCATAGAGGAGTCATAGAGGAGTCATAGAGGAGTCATAGAGGAGTCATAGAGGAGTCATAGAGGAGTCATAGAGGAGTCATAGAGGAGTCATAGAGGAGTCATAGAGGAGTCATAGAGGAGTCATAGATAGAGGAGTCATAGAGGAGTCATAGAGGAGTCATACTGTCATAGAGGAGTCATAGAGGAGTCATAGAGGAGTCATAGAGGAGTCATAGAGGAGTCATAGAGGAGTCATAGAGGAGTCATACTGTAATAGAGGAGTCATAGAGGAGTCATAGAGGAGCCATAGAG
>NW_026913689.1:0-17832 GCF_034315485.1 Pezoporus occidentalis | reverse complement strand
GTTTGGCCTTTGCTCCCACAGCAGAAGTGTCAGGATTGAAAGCTGGTGCTGGACCTGTTCAGCACACAATCACCTTTACATTGGTGCATCCATCGTTGCTTTCACTGCTCCCTTTCATACAGGAAAATCATTTGAATGGAATCAGTTCAGAGCCTGCTCTCTGCTGGCAGCAACACAGCACAGAATGAACAGTGGCATCTGCTCCCACAGCAGAAGAACCAGCAGGGAAAGCTGGTGCTGGGCCTCTTCAGCACACAGGCTGCTTTGCAACGGTGTCACCATCATTGCAGTCTCTCCTCGGTTTCATACCTAAAAGTCCATTTGAATCCAAATTCTCAGCTGGTCTCTCAGCTGCAGGCAGCACAGTGAGTACAGCACGAACGTTTGGCCTCTGCTCCCACAGCAGAAGAGCCAGGAGGGAAAGCTGGTGCTGGACCTGTTCAGCACACAATCACCTTTACATTGGTGCATCCATCGTTGCTTTCACTGCTCCCTTTCATACAGGAAAAGCATTTGAATGGAATCAGTTCAGAGCCTGCTCTCTGCTGCGCAGCAACACAGTCACAGAGAATGAACAGTGGCATCTGCTCCCACAGCAGAAGAACCAGCAGGGAAAGCTAGTGCTGGGCCTCTTCAGCACACAGGCTGCTTTGCAACGGTGTCACCATCATTGCAGTCTCTCCTCGGTTTCATACCTAAAAGTCCATTTGAATCCAAATTCTCAGCTGGTCTCTCTCAGCTGCAGGCAGCACAGTGAGTACAGCACGAACGTTTGGCCTCTGCTCCCACAGCAGAAGAGCCAGGAGGGAAAGCTGGTGTTGGACCTGTTCAGCACACAATCACCTTTACATTGGTGCATCCATCGTTGCTTTCACTGCTCCCTTTCATACAGGAAAAGCATTTGAATGGAATCAGTTCAGAGCCTGCTCTCTGCTGCGCAGCAACACAGTCAGCACAGAATGAACAGTGGCATCTGCTCCCACAGCAGAAGAACCAGCAGGGAAAGCTAGTGCTGGGCCTCTTCAGCACACAGGCTGCTTTGCAACGGTGTCACCATCATTGCAGTCTCTCCTCGGTTTCATACCTAAAAGTCCATTTGAATCCAAATTCTCAGCTGGTCGCTTTCAGCTGCCCAGCAGCCCAGTGAGTACAGCACGAACGTTTGGCCTCTGCTCCCACAGCAGAAGAGCCAGGAGGGAAAGCTGGTGCTGGACCTGTTCAGCACACAATCACCTTTACATTGGTGCATCCATCGTTGCTTTCACTGCTCACTTTCATACAGGAAAAGCATTTGAATGGAATCAGTCCAGAGCCTGCTCTCTGCTGCGCAGCAACACAGTCAGCGCAGAATGAACAGTGGCATCTGCTCCCACAGCAGAAGAACCAGCAGGGAAAGCTAATGCTGGGCCTCTTCAGCACACAGGCTGCTTTGCAACGGTGTCACCATCATTGCAGTCTCTCCTCGGTTTCATACCTAAAAGTCCATTTGAATCCAAATTCTCAGCTGGTCGCTCTCAGCTGCAGGCAGCACAGTGAGTACAGCACGAACGTTTGGCCTCTGCTCCCACAGCAGAAGTGTCAGGATTGAAAGCTGGTGCTGGACCTGTTCAGCACACAATCACCTTTACATTGGTGCATCCATCGTTGCTTTCACTGCTCCCTTTCATACAGGAAAAGCATTTGAATGGAATCAGTTCAGAGCCTGCTCTCTGCTGGCAGCAACACAGCACAGAATGAACAGTGGCATCTGCTCCCACAGCAGAAGAACCAGCAGGGAAAGCTGGTGCTGGGCCTCTTCAGCACACAGGCTGCTTTGCAACGGTGTCACCATCATTGCAGTCTCTCCTCGGTTTCATACCTAAAAGTCCATTTGAATCCAAATTCTCAGCTGGTCTCTCTCAGCTGCAGGCAGCACAGTGAGTACAGCACGAACGTTTGGCCTCTGCTCCCACAGCAGAAGAGCCAGGAGGAAAGCTGGTGCTGGACCTGTTCAGCACACAATCACCTTTACATTGGTGCATCCATCGTTGCTTTCACTGCTCACTTTCATACAGGAAAAGCATTTGAATGGAATCAGTTCAGAGCCTGCTCTCTGCTGCGCAGCAACACAGCACAGAATGAACAGTGGCATCTGCTCCCACAGCAGAAGAACCAGCAGGGAAAGCTAGTGCTGGGCCTCTTCAGCACACAGGCTGCTTTGCAACGGTGTCACCATCATTGCAGTCTCTCCTCGGTTTCATACCTAAAAGTCCATTTGAATCCAAATTCTCAGCTGGTCTCTCTCAGCTGCAGGCAGCACAGTGAGTACAGCACGAACGTTTGGCCTCTGCTCCCACAGCAGAAGAGCCAGGAGGGAAAGCTTGTGTTGGACCTGTTCAGCACACAATCACCTTTACATTGGTGCATCCATCGTTGCTTTCACTGCTCACTTTCATACAGGAAAAGCATTTGAATGGAATCAGTCCAGAGCCTGCTCTCTGCTGCGCAGCAACACAGTCAGCACAGAATGAACAGTGGCATCTGCTCCCACAGCAGAAGAACCAGCAGGGAAAGCTAATGCTGGGCCTCTTCAGCACACAGGCTGCTTTGCAACGGTGTCACCATCATTGCAGTCTCTCCTCGGTTTCATACCTAAAAGTCCATTTGAATCCAAATTCTCAGCTGGTCGCTCTCAGCTGCCCAGCAGCACAGTGAGTACAGCACGAACGTTTGGCTTCTGCTCCCACAGCAGAAGAGCCAGGAGGGAAAGCTGGTGCTGGACCTGTTCAGCACACAATCACCTTTACATTGGTGCATCCATCGTTGCTTTCACTGCTCACTTTCATACAGGAAAAGCATTTGAATGGAATCAGTCCAGAGCCTGCTCTCTGCTGCGCAGCAACACAGTCAGCGCAGAATGAACAGTGGCATCTGCTCCCACAGCAGAAGAACCAGCAGGGAAAGCTAATGCTGGGCCTCTTCAGCACACAGGCTGCTTTGCAACGGTGTCACCATCATTGCAGTCTCTCCTCGGTTTCATACCTAAAAGTCCATTTGAATCCAAATTCTCAGCTGGTCACTCTCAGCTGCAGGCTGCACAGTGAGTACAGCACCAACGTATGGCCTCTGCTCCCACAGCAGAAGAGTCAGGATTGAAAGCTGGTGCTGGACCTGTTCAGCACACAATCACCTTTACATTGGTGCATCCATCGTTGCTTTCACTGCTCCCTTTCATACAGGAAAAGCATTTGAATGGAATCAGTTCAGAGCCTGCTCTCTGCTGGCAGCAACACAGTCACAGAAAGAACAGTGGCATCTGCTCCCACAGCAGAAGAACCAGCAGGGAAAGCTGGTGCTGGGCCTCTTCAGCACACAGGCTGCTTTGCAACGGTGTCACCATCATTGCAGTCTCTCCTCGGTTTCATACCTAAAAGTCCATTTGAATCCAAATTCTCAGCTGGTCGCCCTCAGCTGCAGGCAGCACAGTGAGTACAGCACGAACGTTTGGCCTCTGCTCCCACAGCAGAAGAGCCAGGAGGGAAAGCTGGTGCTGGACCTGTTCAGCACACAATCACCTTTACATTGGTGCATCCATCGTTGCTTTCACTGCTCACTTTCATACAGGAAAAGCATTTGAATGGAATCAGTCCAGAGCCTGCTCTCTGCTGCGCAGCAACACAGTCACAGAATGAACAGTGGCATCTGCTCCCACAGCAGAAGAACCAGCAGGGAAAGCTAGTGCTGGGCCTCTTCAGCACACAGGCTGCTTTGCAACGGTGTCACCATCATTGCAGTCTCTCCTCGGTTTCATACCTAAAAGTCCATTTGAATCCAAATTCTCAGCTGGTCGCTCTCAGCTGCCCAGCAGCACAGTGAGTACAGCACGAACGTTTGGCCTCTGCTCCCACAGCAGAAGAGCCAGGAGGGAAAGCTGGTGCTGGACCTGTTCAGCACACAATCACCTTTACATTGGTGCATCCATCGTTGCTTTCACTGCTCCCTTTCATACAGGAAAAGCATTTGAATGGAATCAGTTCAGAGCCTGCTCTCTGCTGCGCAGCAACACAGTCAGCGCAGAAAGATCAGTGGCATCTGCTCCCACAGCAGAAGAACCAGCAGGGAAAGCTAATGCTGGGCCTCTTCAGCACACAGGCTGCTTTGCAACGGTGTCACCATCATTGCAGTCTCTCCTCGGTTTCATACCTAAAAGTCCATTTGAATCCAAATTCTCAGCTGGTCACTCTCAGCTGCAGGCAGCACAGTGAGTACAGCACGAACGTTTGGCCTCTGCTCCCACAGCAGAAGAGCCAGGAGGGAAAGCTGGTGCTGGACCTGTTCAGCACACAATCACCTTTACATTGGTGCATCCATCGTTGCTTTCACTGCTCACTTTCATACAGGAAAAGCATTTGAATGGAATCAGTCCAGAGCCTGCTCTCTGCTGCGCAGCAACACAGTCAGCACAGAATGAACAGTGGCATCTGCTCCCACAGCAGAAGAACCAGCAGGGAAAGCTAATGCTGGGCCTCTTCAGCACACAGGCTGCTTTGCAACGGTGTCACCATCATTGCAGTCTCTCCTCGGTTTCATACCTAAAAGTCCATTTGAATCCAAATTCTCAGCTGGTCGCTTTCAGCTGCCCAGCAGCCCAGTGAGTACAGCACGAACGTTTGGCCTCTGCTCCCACAGCAGAAGAGCCAGGAGGGAAAGCTGGTGCTGGACCTGTTCAGCACACAATCACCTTTACATTGGTGCATCCATCGTTGCTTTCACTGCTCACTTTCATACAGGAAAAGCATTTGAATGGAATCAGTTCAGAGCCTGCTCTCTGCTGCGCAGCAACACAGTCAGCGCAGAATGAACAGTGGCATCTGCTCCCACAGCAGAAGAACCAGCAGGGAAAGCAAATGCTGGGCCTCTTCAGCACACAGGCTGCTTTGCAACGGTGTCACCATCATTGCAGTCTCTCCTCGGTTTCATACCTAAAAGTCCATTTGAATCCAAATTCTCAGCTGGTCGCTCTCAGCTGCAGGAAGCACAGTGAGTACAGCACGAACGTTTGGCCTCTGCTCCCACAGCAGAAGTGTCAGGATTGAAAGCTGGTGCTGGACCTGTTCAGCACACAATCACCTTTACATTGGTGCATCCATCGTTGCTTTCACTGCTCCCTTTCATACAGGAAAATCTGCAGGCAGCACAGTGAGTACAGCACGAACGTTTGGCCTCTGCTCCCACAGCAGAAGAGCCAGGAGGGAAAGCTGGTGCTGGACCTGTTCAGCACACAATCACCTTTACATTGGTGCATCCATCGTTGCTTTCACTGCTCCCTTTCATACAGGAAAAGCATTTGAATGGAATCAGTTCAGAGCCTGCTCTCTGCTGCGCAGCAACACAGTCAGCGCAGAATGAACAGTGGCATCTGCTCCCACAGCAGAAGAACCAGCAGGGAAAGCTAGTGCTGGGCCTCTTCAGCACACAGGCTGCTTTGCAACGGTGTCACCATCATTGCAGTCTCTCCTCGGTTTCATACCTAAAAGTCCATTTGAATCCAAATTCTCAGCTGGTCTCTCTCAGCTGCCCAGCAGCACAGTGAGTACAGCACGAACGTTTGGCCTCTGCTCCCACAGCAGAAGAGCCAGGAGGGAAAGCTGGTGCTGGACCTGTTCAGCACACAATCACCTTTACATTGGTGCATCCATCGTTGCTTTCACTGCTCACTTTCATACAGGAAAAGCATTTGAATGGAATCAGTCCAGAGCCTGCTCTCTGCTGCGCAGCAACACAGTCAGCGCAAAATGAACAGTGGCATCTGCTCCCACAGCAGAAGAACCAGCAGGGAAAGCTAGTGCTGGGCCTCTTCAGCACACAGGCTGCTTTGCAACGGTGTCACCATCATTGCAGTCTCTCCTCGGTTTCATACCTAAAAGTCCATTTGAATCCAAATTCTCAGCTGGTCACTCTCAGCTGCAGGCAGCACAGTGAGTACAGCACGAACGTTTGGCCTCTGCTCCCACAGCAGAAGAGCCAGGAGGGAAAGCTGGTGCTGGACCTGTTCAGCACACAATCACCTTTACATTGGTGCATCCATCGTTGCTTTCACTGCTCCCTTTCATACAGGAAAAGCATTTGAATGGAATCAGTTCAGAGCCTGCTCTCTGCTGCGCAGCAACACAGTCAGCGCAGAATGAACAGTGGCATCTGCTCCCACAGCAGAAGAACCAGCAGGGAAAGCTAATGCTGGGCCTCTTCAGCACACAGGCTGCTTTGCAACGGTGTCACCATCATTGCAGTCTCTCCTCGGTTTCATACCTAAAAGTCCATTTGAATCCAAATTCTCAGCTGGTCTCTCTCAGCTGCAGGCAGCACAGTGAGTACAGCACGAACGTTTGGCTTCTGCTCCCACAGCAGAAGAGCCAGGAGGGAAAGCTTGTGTTGGACCTGTTCAGCACACAATCACCTTTACATTGGTGCATCCATCGTTGCTTTCACTACTCCCTTTCATACAGGAAAAGCATTTGAATGGAATCAGTTCAGAGCCTGCTCTCTGCTGCGCAGCAACACAGCACAGAATGAACAGTGGCATCTGCTCCCACAGCAGAAGAACCAGCAGGGAAAGCTAGTGCTGGGCCTCTTCAGCACACAGGCTGCTTTGCAACGGTGTCACCATCATTGCAGTCTCTCCTCGGTTTCATACCTAAAACTCCATTTGAATCCAAATTCTCAGCTGGTCTCTCTCAGCTGCAGGCAGCACAGTGAGTACAGCACGAACGTTTGGCTTCTGCTCCCACAGCAGAAGAGCCAGGAGGGAAAGCTTGTGTTGGACCTGTTCAGCACACAATCACCTTTACATTGGTGCATCCATCGTTGCTTTCACTGCTCCCTTTCATACAGGAAAAGCATTTGAATGGAATCAGTTCAGAGCCTGCTCTCTGCTGCGCAGCAACACAGTCAGCACAGAATGAACAGTGGCATCTGCTCCCACAGCAGAAGAACCAGCAGGGAAAGCTAGTGCTGGGCCTCTTCAGCACACAGGCTGCTTTGCAACGGTGTCACCATCATTGCAGTCTCTCCTCGGTTTCATACCTAAAAGTCCATTTGAATCCAAATTCTCAGCTGGTCGCTTTCAGCTGCCCAGCAGCCCAGTGAGTACAGCACGAACGTTTGGCCTCTGCTCCCACAGCAGAAGAGCCAGGAGGGAAAGCTGGTGCTGGACCTGTTCAGCACACAATCACCTTTACATTGGTGCATCCATCGTTGCTTTCACTGCTCACTTTCATACAGGAAAAGCATTTGAATGGAATCAGTCCAGAGCCTGCTCTCTGCTGCGCAGCAACACAGTCAGCGCAAAATGAAATCAGTCCAGAGCCTGCTCTCTGCTGCGCAGCAACACAGTCAGCGCAGAATGAACAGTGGCATCTGCTCCCACAGCAGAAGAACCAGCAGGGAAAGCTAATGCTGGGCCTCTTCAGCACACAGGCTGCTTTGCAACGGTGTCACCATCATTGCAGTCTCTCCTCGGTTTCATACCTAAAAGTCCATTTGAATCCAAATTCTCAGCTGGTCGCTCTCAGCTCCTCTTCAGCACACAGGCTGCTTTGCAACGGTGTCACCATCATTGCAGTCTCTCCTCGGTTTCATACCTAAAACTCCATTTGAATCCAAATTCTCAGCTGGTCGCTCTCAGCTGCCCAGCAGCACAGTGAGTACAGCACGAACGTTTGGCTTCTGCTCCCACAGCAGAAGAGCCAGGATTGAAAGCTTGTGCTGGACCTGTTCAGCACACAATCACCTTTACATTGGTGCATCCATCGTTGCTTTCACTGCTCCCTTTCATACAGGAAAAGCATTTGAATGGAATCAGTTCAGAGCCTGCTCTCTGCTGGCAGCAACACAGTCAGCACAGAAAGAACAGTGGCATCTGCTCCCACAGCAGAAGAACCAGCAGGGAAAGCTAGTGCTGGGCCTCTTCAGCACACAGGCTGCTTTGCAACGGTGTCACCATCATTGCAGTCTCTCCTCGGTTTCATACCTAAAAGTCCATTTGAATCCAAATTCTCAGCTGGTCGCTCTCAGCTGCAGCAGCACAGTGAGTACAGCACGAACGTTTGGCTTCTGCTCCCACAGCAGAAGAGCCAGGATTGAAAGCTGGTGCTGGACCTGTTCAGCACACAATCACCTTTACATTGGTGCATCCATCGTTGCTTTCACTGCTCCCTTTCATACAGGAAAAGCATTTGAATGGAATCAGTTCAGAGCCTGCTCTCTGCTGCGCAGCAACACAGTCAGCACAGAATGAACAGTGGCATCTGCTCCCACAGCAGAAGAACCAGCAGGGAAAGCTAGTGCTGGGCCTCTTCAGCACACAGGCTGCTTTGCAACGGTGTCACCATCATTGCAGTCTCTCCTCGGTTTCATACCTAAAACTCCATTTGAATCCAAATTCTCAGCTGGTCTCTCTCAGCTGCAGGCAGCACAGTGAGTACAGCACGAACGTTTGGCTTCTGCTCCCACAGCAGAAGAGCCAGGATTGAAAGCTTGTGCTGGACCTGTTCAGCACACAATCACCTTTACATTGGTGCATCCATCGTTGCTTTCACTGCTCCCTTTCATACAGGAAAAGCATTTGAATGGAATCAGTTCAGAGCCTGCTCTCTGCTGCGCAGCAACACAGTCAGCACAGAATGAACAGTGGCATCTGCTCCCACAGCAGAAGAACCAGCAGGGAAAGCTAGTGCTGGGCCTCTTCAGCACACAGGCTGCTTTGCAACGGTGTCACCATCATTGCAGTCTCTCCTCGGTTTCATACCTAAAACTCCATTTGAATCCAAATTCTCAGCTGGTCGCTTTCAGCTGCCCAGCAGCACAGTGAGTACAGCACGAACGTTTGGCTTCTGCTCCCACAGCAGAAGAGCCAGGATTGAAAGCTGGTGCTGGACCTGTTCAGCACACAATCACCTTTACATTGGTGCATCCATCGTTGCTTTCACTGCTCCCTTTCATACAGGAAAAGCATTTGAATGGAATCAGTTCAGAGCCTGCTCTCTGCTGGCAGCAACACAGTCAGCACAGAATGAACAGTGGCATCTGCTCCCACAGCAGAAGAACCAGCAGGGAAAGCTAGTGCTGGGCCTCTTCAGCACACAGGCTGCTTTGCAACGGTGTCACCATCATTGCAGTCTCTCCTCGGTTTCATACCTAAAACTCCATTTGAATCCAAATTCTCAGCTGGTCTCTCTCAGCTGCAGCAGCACAGTGAGTACAGCACGAACGTTTGGCTTCTGCTCCCACAGCAGAAGAGCCAGGATTGAAAGCTTGTGCTGGACCTGTTCAGCACACAATCACCTTTACATTGGTGCATCCATCGTTGCTTTCACTGCTCCCTTTCATACAGGAAAAGCATTTGAATGGAATCAGTTCAGAGCCTGCTCTCTGCTGCGCAGCAACACAGTCAGCACAGAATGAACAGTGGCATCTGCTCCCACAGCAGAAGAACCAGCAGGGAAAGCTAGTGCTGGGCCTCTTCAGCACACAGGCTGCTTTGCAACGGTGTCACCATCATTGCAGTCTCTCCTCGGTTTCATACCTAAAACTCCATTTGAATCCAAATTCTCAGCTGGTCGCTCTCAGCTGCAGCAGCACAGTGAGTACAGCACGAACGTTTGGCTTCTGCTCCCACAGCAGAAGAGCCAGGATTGAAAGCTGGTGCTGGACCTGTTCAGCACACAATCACCTTTACATTGGTGCATCCATCGTTGCTTTCACTGCTCCCTTTCATACAGGAAAAGCATTTGAATGGAATCAGTTCAGAGCCTGCTCTCTGCTGGCAGCAACACAGCACAGAATGAACAGTGGCATCTGCTCCCACAGCAGAAGAACCAGCAGGGAAAGCTAGTGCTGGGCCTCTTCAGCACACAGGCTGCTTTGCAACGGTGTCACCATCATTGCAGTCTCTCCTCGGTTTCATACCTAAAACTCCATTTGAATCCAAATTCTCAGCTGGTCGCTCTCAGCTGCAGCAGCACAGTGAGTACAGCACGAACGTTTGGCTTCTGCTCCCACAGCAGAAGAGCCAGGATTGAAAGCTTGTGCTGGACCTGTTCAGCACACAATCACCTTTACATTGGTGCATCCATCGTTGCTTTCACTGCTCCCTTTCATACAGGAAAAGCATTTGAATGGAATCAGTTCAGAGCCTGCTCTCTGCTGCGCAGCAACACAGTCAGCACAGAATGAACAGTGGCATCTGCTCCCACAGCAGAAGAACCAGCAGGGAAAGCTAGTGCTGGGCCTCTTCAGCACACAGGCTGCTTTGCAACGGTGTCACCATCATTGCAGTCTCTCCTCGGTTTCATACCTAAAACTCCATTTGAATCCAAATTCTCAGCTGGTCGCTCTCAGCTGCAGCAGCACAGTGAGTACAGCACGAACGTTTGGCTTCTGCTCCCACAGCAGAAGAGCCAGGATTGAAAGCTTGTGCTGGACCTGTTCAGCACACAATCACCTTTACATTGGTGCATCCATCGTTGCTTTCACTGCTCCCTTTCATACAGGAAAAGCATTTGAATGGAATCAGTTCAGAGCCTGCTCTCTGCTGCGCAGCAACACAGTCAGCACAGAATGAACAGTGGCATCTGCTCCCACAGCAGAAGAACCAGCAGGGAAAGCTAGTGCTGGGCCTCTTCAGCACACAGGCTGCTTTGCAACGGTGTCACCATCATTGCAGTCTCTCCTCGGTTTCATACCTAAAACTCCATTTGAATCCAAATTCTCAGCTGGTCGCTCTCAGCTGCAGCAGCACAGTGAGTACAGCACGAACGTTTGGCTTCTGCTCCCACAGCAGAAGAGCCAGGATTGAAAGCTTGTGCTGGACCTGTTCAGCACACAATCACCTTTACATTGGTGCATCCATCGTTGCTTTCACTGCTCCCTTTCATACAGGAAAAGCATTTGAATGGAATCAGTTCAGAGCCTGCTCTCTGCTGCGCAGCAACACAGTCAGCACAGAATGAACAGTGGCATCTGCTCCCACAGCAGAAGAACCAGCAGGGAAAGCTAGTGCTGGGCCTCTTCAGCACACAGGCTGCTTTGCAACGGTGTCACCATCATTGCAGTCTCTCCTCGGTTTCATACCTAAAACTCCATTTGAATCCAAATTCTCAGCTGGTCGCTCTCAGCTGCCCAGCAGCACAGTGAGTACAGCACGAACGTTTGGCTTCTGCTCCCACAGCAGAAGAGCCAGGATTGAAAGCTTGTGCTGGACCTGTTCAGCACACAATCACCTTTACATTGGTGCATCCATCGTTGCTTTCACTGCTCCCTTTCATACAGGAAAAGCATTTGAATGGAACAGTTCAGAGCCTGCTCTCTGCTGCGCAGCAACACAGTCAGCACAGAATGAACAGTGGCATCTGCTCCCACAGCAGAAGAACCAGCAGGGAAAGCTAGTGCTGGGCCTCTTCAGCACACAGGCTGCTTTGCAACGGTGTCACCATCATTGCAGTCTCTCCTCGGTTTCATACCTAAAACTCCATTTGAATCCAAATTCTCAGCTGGTCTCTCTCAGCTGCAGGCAGCACAGTGAGTACAGCACGAACGTTTGGCTTCTGCTCCCACAGCAGAAGAGCCAGGATTGAAAGCTTGTGCTGGACCTGTTCAGCACACAATCACCTTTACATTGGTGCATCCATCGTTGCTTTCACTGCTCCCTTTCATACAGGAAAAGCATTTGAATGGAATCAGTTCAGAGCCTGCTCTCTGCTGCGCAGCAACACAGTCAGCACAGAATGAACAGTGGCATCTGCTCCCACAGCAGAAGAACCAGCAGGGAAAGCTAGTGCTGGGCCTCTTCAGCACACAGGCTGCTTTGCAACGGTGTCACCATCATTGCAGTCTCTCCTCGGTTTCATACCTAAAACTCCATTTGAATCCAAATTCTCAGCTGGTCGCTCTCAGCTGCAGCAGCACAGTGAGTACAGCACGAACGTTTGGCTTCTGCTCCCACAGCAGAAGAGCCAGGATTGAAAGCTTGTGCTGGACCTGTTCAGCACACAATCACCTTTACATTGGTGCATCCATCGTTGCTTTCACTGCTCCCTTTCATACAGGAAAAGCATTTGAATGGAATCAGTTCAGAGCCTGCTCTCTGCTGCGCAGCAACACAGTCAGCACAGAATGAACAGTGGCATCTGCTCCCACAGCAGAAGAACCAGCAGGGAAAGCTAGTGCTGGGCCTCTTCAGCACACAGGCTGCTTTGCAACGGTGTCACCATCATTGCAGTCTCTCCTCGGTTTCATACCTAAAACTCCATTTGAATCCAAATTCTCAGCTGGTCGCTCTCAGCTGCAGCAGCACAGTGAGTACAGCACGAACGTTTGGCTTCTGCTCCCACAGCAGAAGAGCCAGGATTGAAAGCTTGTGCTGGACCTGTTCAGCACACAATCACCTTTACATTGGTGCATCCATCGTTGCTTTCACTGCTCCCTTTCATACAGGAAAAGCATTTGAATGGAATCAGTTCAGAGCCTGCTCTCTGCTGCGCAGCAACACAGTCAGCACAGAATGAACAGTGGCATCTGCTCCCACAGCAGAAGAACCAGCAGGGAAAGCTAGTGCTGGGCCTCTTCAGCACACAGGCTGCTTTGCAACGGTGTCACCATCATTGCAGTCTCTCCTCGGTTTCATACCTAAAACTCCATTTGAATCCAAATTCTCAGCTGGTCTCTCTCAGCTGCAGGCAGCACAGTGAGTACAGCACGAACGTTTGGCTTCTGCTCCCACAGCAGAAGAGCCAGGATTGAAAGCTTGTGCTGGACCTGTTCAGCACACAATCACCTTTACATTGGTGCATCCATCGTTGCTTTCACTGCTCCCTTTCATACAGGAAAAGCATTTGAATGGAATCAGTTCAGAGCCTGCTCTCTGCTGCGCAGCAACACAGTCAGCACAGAATGAACAGTGGCATCTGCTCCCACAGCAGAAGAACCAGCAGGGAAAGCTAGTGCTGGGCCTCTTCAGCACACAGGCTGCTTTGCAACGGTGTCACCATCATTGCAGTCTCTCCTCGGTTTCATACCTAAAACTCCATTTGAATCCAAATTCTCAGCTGGTCGCTCTCAGCTGCAGGCAGCACAGTGAGTACAGCACGAACGTTTGGCCTCTGCTCCCACAGCAGAAGAGCCAGGATTTCCCACAGCAGAAGAACCAGCAGGGAAAGCTAGTGCTGGGCCTCTTCAGCACACAGGCTGCTTTGCAACGGTGTCACCATCATTGCAGTCTCTCCTCGGTTTCATACCTAAAACTCCATTTGAATCCAAATTCTCAGCTGGTCTCTCTCAGCTGCAGGCAGCACAGTGAGTACAGCACGAACGTTTGGCCTCTGCTCCCACAGCAGAAGTGTCAGGATTGAAAGCTGGTGCTGGACCTGTTCAGCACACAATCACCTTTACATTGGTGCATCCATCGTTGCTTTCACTGCTCCCTTTCATACAGGAAAAGCATTTGAATGGAATCAGTTCAGAGCCTGCTCTCTGCTGCGCAGCAACACAGTCAGCACAGAATGAACAGTGGCATCTGCTCCCACAGCAGAAGAACCAGCAGGGAAAGCTAGTGCTGGGCCTCTTCAGCACACAGGCTGCTTTGCAACGGTGTCACCATCATTGCAGTCTCTCCTCGGTTTCATACCTAAAACTCCATTTGAATCCAAATTCTCAGCTGGTCGCTTTCAGCTGCCCAGCAGCACAGTGAGTACAGCACGAACGTTTGGCTTCTGCTCCCACAGCAGAAGAGCCAGGATTGAAAGCTTGTGCTGGACCTGTTCAGCACACAATCACCTTTACATTGGTGCATCCATCGTTGCTTTCACTGCTCCCTTTCATACAGGAAAAGCATTTGAATGGAATCAGTTCAGAGCCTGCTCTCTGCTGCGCAGCAACACAGTCAGCACAGAATGAACAGTGGCATCTGCTCCCACAGCAGAAGAACCAGCAGGGAAAGCTAGTGCTGGGCCTCTTCAGCACACAGGCTGCTTTGCAACGGTGTCACCATCATTGCAGTCTCTCCTCGGTTTCATACCTAAAAGTCCATTTGAATCCAAATTCTCAGCTGGTCGCTCTCAGCTGCAGGCAGCACAGTGAGTACAGCACGAACGTTTGGCTTCTGCTCCCACAGCAGAAGAGCCAGGATTGAAAGCTTGTGCTGGACCTGTTCAGCACACAATCACCTTTACATTGGTGCATCCATCGTTGCTTTCACTGCTCCCTTTCATACAGGAAAAGCATTTGAATGGAATCAGTTCAGAGCCTGCTCTCTGCTGCGCAGCAACACAGTCAGCACAGAATGAACAGTGGCATCTGCTCCCACAGCAGAAGAACCAGCAGGGAAAGCTAGTGCTGGGCCTCTTCAGCACACAGGCTGCTTTGCAACGGTGTCACCATCATTGCAGTCTCTCCTCGGTTTCATACCTAAAAGTCCATTTGAATCCAAATTCTCAGCTGGTCTCTCTCAGCTGCAGGCAGCACAGTGAGTACAGCACGAACGTTTGGCCTCTGCTCCCACAGCAGAAGAGCCAGGAGGGAAAGCTGGTGCTGGACCTGTTCAGCACACAATCACCTTTACATTGGTGCATCCATCGTTGCTTTCACTGCTCACTTTCATACAGGAAAAGCATTTGAATGGAATCAGTTCAGAGCCTGCTCTCTGCTGCGCAGCAACACAGTCAGCACAGAATGAACAGTGGCATCTGCTCCCACAGCAGAAGAACCAGCAGGGAAAGCTAATACTGGGCAATGGTGTCACCATCATTGCAGTCTCTCCTCGGTTTCATACCTAAAACTCCATTTGAATCCAAATTCTCAGCTGGTCCCTTTCAGCTGCCCAGCAGCACAGTGAGTACAGCACGAACGTTTGGCCTTTGCTCCCACAGCAGAAGTGTCAGGATTGAAAGCTGGTGCTGGACCTGTTCAGCACACAATCACCTTTACATTGGTGCATCCATCGTTGCTTTCACTGCTCCCTTTCATACAGGAAAAGCATTTGAATGGAATCAGTTCAGAGCCTGCTCTCTGCTGGCAGCAACACAGCACAGAATGAACAGTGGCATCTGCTCCCACAGCAGAAGAACCAGCAGGGAAAGCTGGTGCTGGGCCTCTTCAGCACACAGGCTGCTTTGCAACGGTGTCACCATCATTGCAGTCTCTCCTCGGTTTCATACCTAAAAGTCCATTTGAATCCAAATTCTCTGCTGGTCGCCCTCAGCTGCAGCAGCCCAGTGAGTACAGCACGAACGTTTGGCTTCTGCTCCCACAGCTGAAGAACCAGGATTGAAAGCTGGTGCTGGACCTGTTCAGCACACAATCACCTTTACATTGGTGCATCCATCGTTGCTTTCACTGCTCCCTTTCATACAGGAAAAGCATTTGAATGGAATCAGTTCAGAGCCTGCTCTCTGCTGCGCAGCAACACAGTCAGCACAGAATGAACAGTGGCATCTGCTCCCACAGCAGAAGAACCAGCAGGGAAAGCTAGTGCTGGGCCTCTTCAGCACACAGGCTGCTTTGCAACGGTGTCACCATCATTGCAGTCTCTCCTCGGTTTCATACCTAAAAGTCCATTTGAATCCAAATTCTCAGCTGGTCGCTCTCAGCTGCCCAGCAGCACAGTGAGTACAGCACGAACGTTTGGCCTCTGCTCCCACAGCAGAAGAGCCAGGATTGAAAGCTTGTGCTGGACCTGTTCAGCACACAATCACCTTTACATTGGTGCATCCATCGTTGCTTTCACTGCTCCCTTTCATACAGGAAAAGCATTTGAATGGAATCAGTTCAGAGCCTGCTCTCTGCTGCGCAGCAACACAGTCAGCACAGAATGAACAGTGGCATCTGCTCCCACAGCAGAAGAACCAGCAGGGAAAGCTAGTGCTGGGCCTCTTCAGCACACAGGCTGCTTTGCAACGGTGTCACCATCATTGCAGTCTCTCCTCGGTTTCATACCTAAAAGTCCATTTGAATCCAAATTCTCAGCTGGTCTCTCTCAGCTGCAGGCAGCACAGTGAGTACAGCACGAACGTTTGGCCTCTGCTCCCACAGCAGAAGAGCCAGGATTGAAAGCTGTGCTGGACCTGTTCAGCACACAATCACCTTTACATTGGTGCATCCATCGTTGCTTTCACTGCTCCCTTTCATACAGGAAAAGCATTTGAATGGAATCAGTTCAGAGCCTGCTCTCTGCTGCGCAGCAACACAGTCAGCACAGAATGAACAGTGGCATCTGCTCCCACAGCAGAAGAACCAGCAGGGAAAGCTAGTGCTGGGCCTCTTCAGCACACAGGCTGCTTTGCAACGGTGTCACCATCATTGCAGTCTCTCCTCGGTTTCATACCTAAAAGTCCATTTGAATCCAAATTCTCAGCTGGTCTCTCTCAGCTGCAGGCAGCACAGTGAGTACAGCACGAACGTTTGGCCTCTGCTCCCACAGCAGAAGAGCCAGGAGGGAAAGCTGGTGCTGGACCTGTTCAGCACACAATCACCTTTACATTGGTGCATCCATCGTTGCTTTCACTGCTCCCTTTCATACAGGAAAAGCATTTGAATGGAATCAGTTCAGAGCCTGCTCTCTGCTGGCAGCAACACAGTCAGCACAGAATGAACAGTGGCATCTGCTCCCACAGCAGAAGAACCAGCAGGGAAAGCTAGTGCTGGGCCTCTTCAGCACACAGGCTGCTTTGCAACGGTGTCACCATCATTGCAGTCTCTCCTCGGTTTCATACCTAAAAGTCCATTTGAATCCAAATTCTCAGCTGGTCGCTTTCAGCTGCCCAGCAGCACAGTGAGTACAGCACGAACGTTTGGCTTCTGCTCCCACAGCAGAAGAGCCAGGATTGAAAGCTTGTGCTGGACCTGTTCAGCACACAATCACCTTTACATTGGTGCATCCATCGTTGCTTTCACTGCTCCCTTTCATACAGGAAAAGCATTTGAATGGAATCAGTTCAGAGCCTGCTCTCTGCTGCGCAGCAACACAGTCAGCACAGAAAGAACAGTGGCATCTGCTCCCACAGCAGAAGAACCAGCAGGGAAAGCTAGTGCTGGGCCTCTTCAGCACACAGGCTGCTTTGCAACGGTGTCACCATCATTGCAGTCTCTCCTCGGTTTCATACCTAAAAGTCCATTTGAATCCAAATTCTCAGCTGGTCTCTCTCAGCTGCCCAGCAGCACAGTGAGTACAGCACGAACGTTTGGCTTCTGCTCCCACAGCAGAAGAGCCAGGATTGAAAGCTTGTGCTGGACCTGTTCAGCACACAATCACCTTTACATTGGTGCATCCATCGTTGCTTTCACTGCTCCCTTTCATACAGGAAAAGCATTTGAATGGAATCAGTTCAGAGCCTGCTCTCTGCTGGCAGCAAAACAGTCAGCACAGAATGAACAGTGGCATCTGCTCCCACAGCAGAAGAACCAGCAGGGAAAGCTAGTGCTGGGCCTCTTCAGCACACAGGCTGCTTTGCAACGGTGTCACCATCATTGCAGTCTCTCCTCGGTTTCATACCTAAAACTCCATTTGAATCCAAATTCTCAGCTGGTCGCTTTCAGTTGCCCAGCAGCACAGTGAGTACAGCACGAACGTTTGGCTTCTGCTCCC
This sequence comes from Pezoporus occidentalis, assembly GCF_034315485.1. Lineage (NCBI taxonomy): Eukaryota > Metazoa > Chordata > Aves > Psittaciformes > Psittacidae > Pezoporus > Pezoporus occidentalis. The sequence goes on along the minus strand of NW_026913689.1, from coordinate 218 downwards.
ACAGCAGAAGAGCCAGGATTGAAAGCTTGTGCTGGACCTGTTCAGCACACAATCACCTTTACATTGGTGCATCCATCGTTGCTTTCACTGCTCCCTTTCATACAGGAAAAGCATTTGAATGGAATCAGTTCAGAGCCTGCTCTCTGCTGGCAGCAACACAGTCAGCACAGAATGAACAGTGGCATCTGCTCCCACAGCAGAAGAACCAGCAGGAAAGC
>NW_026913688.1:0-6588 GCF_034315485.1 Pezoporus occidentalis | reverse complement strand
AACTGAGGAGCAATAGCAATGAGGGATGCACCGTTGCAAAGCTGACTGTATGCTGAATATGCCCAGCACATGCTTTCCCTCCTGGCTCTTCGGCTCTGGGAGCAGAGGCCAGACGTTCGTGCTCAACTCACTGTGCTGCTGGGCAGCCGAGAGCAAGCAGTGGAGAGGTTGCATTCAAATGCACTTTTAGGTATGAAACCGAGGAGCAACAACAATGATGGTGACACCGTTGCAAAGCTGACTGTGTGCTGAAGATGCCCAGCACATGCTTTCCCTCCTGGCTCTTCTGCTCGGGGAGCAGAGGCCAGACGTTCGTGCTCTAATCGCTGTGCCCCTGGGCAGCCGAGAGCAGACTCCGGAGAGGGTGCATTCAAATGGACTTTTAGGTATGAAAGCGAGGAGCAACCGCAATGATGGTGACACCGTTGCAAAGCTGACTGTGTGCTGAAGATGCCCAGCACATGCTTTCCCTCCTGCCTCTTCGGCTGTGGGAGCAGAGGCCAGACGTTCGTGCTCTACTCACTGTGCTGCTGGGCAGCCAACTGCAACCAGCAGAGAAGTTGGATTCAAATGAACTTCTAGGTATGAAAGTGAAAAGCGACAGCAATGATGGAGGTGCCGTTGCAAAGCTGACTATGTGCTGAAGATTCTGAGCAGCAGCTTTCCCTCCTGGCTCTTCGGCTGTGGGACCAGAGGCCAAACGTTCGTGCTCTACTCACTGTGCTGCTGGGCAGCCGAGAGCAAGCTCCGAAGATGGTACATTCAAATGCACTTTTAGGTATGAAACCGAGGAGCGACAGCAATGATGGTGACACCGGTGCAAAGCTGACTGTGTGCTGAAGATGCCCAGCACATGCTTTCCCTCCTGGCTCTTCGGCTCTGGAAGCAGAGGCCAGACGTTCGTGCTCTACTCTCTGCGCACTGGGCAGCCGAGAGCCGTCTCCAGAGAACTTCCATTCAAATGGACTTTTAGGTATGAAAGCGAGGAGCGACAGCAATGATTGAGGCACCGTTGCAAAGCTGACTGTATGCTGAATATGCCCAGCACATGCTTTCCCTCCTGGCTCTTCGGCTCTGAGAGCAGCGGCCAAACGTTCGTGCTCTACTCACTGTGCTGCTGGGCCGCCGAGAGCAAGCTCCGGAGATGTTGCATTCAAACGCACTTTTAGGTATGAAACCGAGGAGAGACAGCAATGATGGTGACACCGTTGCAAAGCTGACTGTATGCTGAAGATGCCCAGCAAATGCTTTCCCTCCAGGCTCTTTGGCTCTGGGAGCAGAGGCCAGACGTTCGTGCACTAATCGCTGTGCCCCTGGGCAGCCGAGAACAAGCTTTGGAGAGGTTGCATTCAAATGGACTTTTAGGTATGAAACCAAGGAGTGACAGCAATGATGGAGGCACCGTTGCAAAGCTGACTGTGTGCTGAAGATGCCCAGCACATGCTTTCCCTGCTTGCTCTTCGGCTCTGCGAGCAGAGGCCAGATGTTCGTGCTCTACCCGCTGTGCTGCTCGGCAGCCGAGAGCCATCTCCGGAGAAGTTGCATTCAAATGGACTTTTAAGTATGAAACTGAGGAGCGACAGCAATGAGGGATGCACCGTTGCAAAGCTGACTGTATACTGAATGTGCCCAGCACATGCTTTCCCTCCTGCCTCTTCGGCTCTGGGAGCAGAGGCCAGAGGTTCCTGCTCTACTCACTGTGCTGCTGGGCAGCCGAGAGCAACCACCAGAGTATTTGGCTTCAAATGGACTTCTATGTATAAAAGTGAGGAGCGACAGCAACGATGGAGGCACCTTTGCAAAGCTGACTGTGTGCTGAAGATTCTGAGCACCAGTTTACTCTCCTGGCTCTTCGGCTGCGGGAGCAGAGGCCAGACGTTCGTGCTCTACTCACTGTGCTGCTAGGCAGCCGAGAGCAGACTCCGGAGAAGTTGCATTCAAATGGACTTTTAGGTATGAAACCAAGGAGCGACAGCAATGATGGTGACACCGTTGCAAAGCTGACTGTGTGCTGAAGATGCCCAGCACATGCTTTCCCTCCTGGCTCTTCGGCTCTGGGAGCAGAGGCCAGATGTTCGTGCTCTACTCGCTGTGCTGCTGGGCAGCCGAGAGCCATCTCCGGAGAAGTTGCATTCAAATGGACTTTTAGGTATGAAACTGAGGAGCAATAGCAATGAGGGATGCACCGTTGCAAAGCTGACTGTATGCTGAATATGCCCAGCACATGCTTTCCCTCCTGGCTCTTCGGCTCTGGGAGCAGAGGCCAGACGTTCGTGCTCAACTCACTGTGCTGCTGGGCAGCCGAGAGCAAGCAGTGGAGAGGTTGCATTCAAATGCACTTTTAGGTATGAAACCGAGGAGCAACAACAATGATGGTGACACCGTTGCAAAGCTGACTGTGTGCTGAAGATGCCCAGCACATGCTTTCCCTCCTGGCTCTTCTGCTCGGGGAGCAGAGGCCAGACGTTCGTGCTCTAATCGCTGTGCCCCTGGGCAGCCGAGAGCAGACTCCGGAGAGGGTGCATTCAAATGGACTTTTAGGTATGAAAGCGAGGAGCAACCGCAATGATGGTGACACCGTTGCAAAGCTGACTGTGTGCTGAAGATGCCCAGCACATGCTTTCCCTCCTGCCTCTTCGGCTGTGGGAGCAGAGGCCAGACGTTCGTGCTCTACTCACTGTGCTGCTGGGCAGCCAACTGCAACCAGCAGAGAAGTTGGATTCAAATGAACTTCTAGGTATGAAAGTAAAGCGACAGCAATGATGGAGGTGCCGTTGCAAAGCTGACTATGTGCTGAAGATTCTGAGCAGCAGCTTTCCCTCCTGGCTCTTCGGCTGTGGGACCAGAGGCCAAACGTTCGTGCTCTACTCACTGTGCTGCTGGGCAGCCGAGAGCAAGCTCCGGAGATGGTACATTCAAATGCACTTTTAGGTATGAAACCGAGGAGCGACAGCAATGATGGTGACACCGGTGCAAAGCTGACTGTGTGCTGAAGATGCCCAGCACATGCTTTCCCTCCTGGCTCTTCGGCTCTGGGAGCAGAGGCCAGACGTTCGTGCACTAATCGCTGTACCCCTGGGCAGCCAAGAACAAGCTTTGGAGAGGTTGCATTCAAATGGACTTTTACGTATGAAACCGAGGAGCGAAAGCAATGATGGTGACACTGTTGCAAAGCTGACTGTGTGCTTAAGATGCCCAGCACATGCTTTCCCTCCTGGCTCTTCGGCTCTGGGAGCAGAGGCCAGACGTTCGTGCTCTACTCACTGTGCTGCTGGGCAGCCAACTGCAACCACCAGAGAAGTTGGATTCAAATGAACTTCTAGGTATGAAAGTGAGGAGCGACAGCAATGATGGTGACACCGTTGCAAAGCTGACTGTGTGCTAAAGATGCCCAGCACATGCTTTCCCTCCTGGCTCTTCGGCTCTGGGAGCAGAGAGCAGAGGCTGGAGAAGTTGGATTCAAATGCAGTTTTAGGTATGAAAGTGAGGAGCGACAGCAATGATGGTGGCACCGTTGCAAAGCTGACTGTGTGCTGAAGATGCCCAGCACATGCTTTCCCTCCTGGCTCTTCGGCTCTGGGAGCAGAGGCCAGACGTTCGTGCACTAATCGCTGTGCCCCTGGGCAGCCGAGAGGAAGCTCCGGAGAAGTTGCATTCAAATGGACTTTTAGGTATGAAACTGAGGAGCGACAGCAATGATGGTGACACCGTTGCAAAGCTGACTGTGTGCTGAAGATGCCCAGCACATGCTTTCCCTCCTGGCTCTTCGGCTCTGGGAGCAGAGGCCAGACGTTCGTGCACTAATCGCTGTGCCCCTGGGCAGCCGAGAACAAGCTTTGGAGAGGTTGCATTCAAATGGACTTTTAGGTATGAAACCGAGGAGCGACAGCAATGATGGTGACACCGTTGCAAAGCTGACTGTGTGCTGAAGATGCCCAGCACCTGTTTGCCTCCTGGCTCTTCGGCTGTGGCAGCAGAGCTCAGACGTTCGTGCTTCAGTCACTCTGCTGCTTGGCAGCAGAGAGCAAGCTCCTGACAGGTATGATTCAAGTGGACTTTTATTTATGAAAGTGAGGAGCAAGTGCAATGATGGTGACACCCTTGAAAAGCTCACTGTGTGCTGAAGATGCCCAGCACATGCTTTCCCTCCTGGCTCTTCGGCTCTGGAAGCAGAGGCCAGACGTTCGTGCTCTACTCTCTGCGCACTGGGCAGCCGAGAGCCGTCTCCAGAGAACTTCCATTCAAATGGACTTTTAGGTATGAAAGCGAGGAGCGACAGCAATGATTGCGGCACCGTTGCAAAGCTGACTGTATGCTGAATATGCCCAGCACATGCTTTCCCTCCTGGCTCTTCGGCTGTGTGAGCAGAGACCAAACGTTCGTGCTCTACTCACTGTGCTGCTGGGCCGCCGAGAGCAAGCTCCGGAGATGTTGCATTCAAACGCACTTTTAGGTATGAAACCGAGGAGAGACAGCAATGATGGTGACACCGTTGCAAAGCTGACTGTATGCTGAAGATGCCCAGCAAATGCTTTCCCTCCTGGCTCTTTGGCTCTGGGAGCAGAGGCCAGACGTTCGTGCACTAATCGCTGTGCCCCTGGGCAGCCGAGAGGAAGCTCCGGAGAGGTTGCATTCAAATGGACTTTTAGGTATGAAACCAAGGAGTGACAGCAATGATGGAGGCACCGTTGCAAAGCTGACTGTGTGCTGAAGATGCCCAGCACATGCTTTCCCTGCTTGCTCTTCGGCTCTGCGAGCAGAGGCCAGATGTTCGTGCTCTACCCGCTGTGCTGCTCGGCAGCCGAGAGCCATCTCCGGAGAAGTTGCATTCAAATGGACTTTTAAGTATGAAACTGAGGAGCGACAGCAATGAGGGATGCACCGTTGCAAAGCTGACTGTATACTGAATGTGCCCAGCACATGCTTTCCCTCCTGCCTCTTCGGCTCTGGGAGCAGAGGCCAGAGGTTCCTGCTCTACTCACTGTGCTGCTGGGCAGCCGAGAGCAACCACCAGAGTATTTGGCTTCAAATGGACTTCTAGGTATAAAAGTGAGGAGCGACAGCAACGATGGAGGCACCTTTGCAAAGCTGACTGTGTGCTGAAGATTCTGAGCACCAGTTTACTCTCCTGGCTCTTTGGCTGCGGGAGCAGAGGCCAGACGTTCGTGCTCTACTCACTGTGCTGCTAGGCAGCCGAGAGCAGACTCCGGAGAAGTTGCATTCAAATGGACTTTTAGGTATGAAACCAAGGAGCGACAGCAATGATGGTGACACCGTTGCAAAGCTGACTGTGTGCTGAAGATGCCCAGCACATGCTTTCCCTCCTGGCTCTTCGGCTCTGGGAGCAGAGGCCAGATGTTCGTGCTCTACTCGCTGTGCTGCTGGGCAGCCGAGAGCCATCTCCGGAGAAGTTGCATTCAAATGGACTTTTAGGTATGAAACTGAGGAGCAATAGCAATGAGGGATGCACCGTTGCAAAGCTGACTGTATGCTGAATATGCCCAGCACATGCTTTCCCTCCTGGCTCTTCGGCTCTGGGAGCAGAGGCCAGACGTTCGTGCTCAACTCACTGTGCTGCTGGGCAGCCGAGAGCAAGCAGTGGAGAGGTTGCATTCAAATGCACTTTTAGGTATGAAACCGAGGAGCAACAACAATGATGGTGACACCGTTGCAAAGCTGACTGTGTGCTGAAGATGCCCAGCACATGCTTTCCCTCCTGCCTCTTCGGCTGTGGGAGCAGAGGCCAGACGTTCGTGCTCTACTCACTGTGCTGCTGGGCAGCCAACTGCAACCAGCAGAGAAGTTGGATTCAAATGAACTTCTAGGTATGAAAGTGAAAAGCGACAGCAATGATGGAGGTGCCGTTGCAAAGCTGACTATGTGCTGAAGATTCTGAGCAGCAGCTTTCCCTCCTGGCTCTTCGGCTGTGGGACCAGAGGCCAAACGTTCGTGCTCTACTCACTGTGCTGCTGGGCAGCCGAGAGCAAGCTCCGGAGATGGTACATTCAAATGCACTTTTAGGTATGAAACCGAGGAGCGACAGCAATGATGGTGACACCGGTGCAAAGCTGACTGTGTGCTGAAGATGCCCAGCACATGCTTTCCCTCCTGCCTCCTCGGCTCTCCGAGCAGAGGCCAGACGTTTGTGCACTAATCGCTGTGCCCTTGGGCAGCCGAGAGCAAGCTCCGGAGAGGTTGCATTCAAATGCACTTTTAGGTATGAAACCGAGGAACGACAGCAATGATGGTGACACTGTTGCAAAGCTGACTGTGTGCTGAAGATGCTCAGCACATGCTTTCCCTCCTGGCTCTTCACCTCTGGGAGCAGAAGCCAGACGTTCGTGCAATAGTCGCTGTGCCCCTGGGAAGCTGAGAAAAAGCTCTGGAGAGGTTGCATTCAAATGCACTTTTAGGTATGAAACCGAGGAGCGACAGCGATGATGGTGACACCGTTGCAAAGCTGACTGTGTGCTGAAGGTGCCCAGCACATGCTTTCCCTGCTGACTCTTCGGCTCTGGGAGCAGAGGACAGACGTTCATGCACTAATCGCTGTGCCCCTGGGCAGCCGAGAAAAAGCTTTGGAGAGGT
>NW_026913687.1:0-19454 GCF_034315485.1 Pezoporus occidentalis | reverse complement strand
CATATCCTCCCATATCCCCCCTATATCCCATATATCACCCCCTATACCCCCCATATCCCCCCTATATCACCCCATATCCCCCCACACCTCACCCGTGTCCTTCTTCTTCTCATGGTAGGTGTAAACGGCCCCGGCCGTGCAGTTCTTGCCGTGCCGCGTCATAGCGGCCTCGGGGGGGCGCCGAACGGACCCGAGTGCGCCCGAAGGGACCCGAGTGCTTCCGAAGGGACCCGAGTGCGCCCGAAGGGACCCGAGTGCGCCCGAAGGGACCCGAGTGCGCCCGAAGGGACCTGCAGGGGGAGCCCCAAAGCGGTCGGAGGGGCCCGAGGGGTCCCGAACGCTCCCGAGGGGTTCCGAATGGGGGGGTCGGGGGGTCCCGAATGGGTTCGGGGGGTCCCGAGTGAGGGGTCCGAAAAGGGGGGTTCAGGGGGTCCCGAATAGGTTCGGGGGGTCCCGAGTGAAGGGTCCGAAAAGGGGGGTTCAGGGGGTCCCGAATGGGTTCAGAGGGTCCCGAATGGGGGGGTCGGGGGGGTCCGAAAAGGGGGGTTCAGGGGGTCCCGAATGGGTTCGGAGGGTCCCGAATGGGGGGGTCGGGGGGGTCCGAAAGGGGGGTTCAGGGGGTCCCGAATGGGTTCGGAGGGTCCCGAATGGGGGGGTCGGGGGGTCCCGAATGGGTTCGGAGGGTCCCGAATGGGGGGGTCGGGGGGTTCCGAATGGGTTCAGAGGGTCCCGAATGGGGGGGTCGGGGGGGTCCGAAAGGGGGGTTCAGGGGGTCCCGAATGGGTTCGGAGGGTCCCGAATGAGGGGGTCGGGGGGTCCCGAATGGGGGGTCCGAAAAGGGGGGTTCAGGGGCTCCCGAAGGGGTTCGGGGGGTTCCGAATGGATTCAGAGGGTCCCGAAAGGGGGGACCGAAAAGGGGGGTTCGGGGGGTCCGAAACGGGGGTTCGGGGGGTTCCGAAACGGGGGTCCCGAATGGGTTCGGAGGGTTCCGAAAGGGGGGTTCGGGGTGCCCCAAACGGGCTCAGAAGGTCCCGAACGGGTTCGGAGGGTCCCGAATGGTTCCGAACGCTCCCGAGGGGTTCCGAAGGGTCCCGAGAAAGTTCGGAGGGTGCCGAGGAGGCCCGAATGGGTTCGGAGGGTCCCGAATGGGATCGAAGGGTTCTGAGGGGTCCCGATGGGTCCCAAAAGGGTCCCGAAAGAGATTCGGGGTGTTCCGAATGGGTCCGGAAGGTCCCGAATGGGGATAGGGGGGTCCCGAAGGGGTCCGTAAGGTCCCGAAGGGTCCCGAGAGGGTTCGGAGGGTCCCGAGGAGGTCCCGACCGGTCCCGAAGGGGTTCGGAAGGTCCCGAAAGGCCCCGACTGGTACCGAAGGGTCCCGAATGGGTCCGGAAGGTCCCGAAGGGTTTCGGAAGGTCCCGAAAGGGGGTCGGGGGGGGTCCCGAAGGGGTTCGGAAGGTCCCGAAGGGTCCCGACCGGTTCTGAAGGGTCCCGAAGGGGTTCGGAAGGTCCCGAAAGGGGGTCGGGGGGGGGGTCCCGAAGGGGTTCGGAAGGTCCCGAAGGGGTCCGAGAGGGTTCGAAAGGTCCCGAACGGTACCGGAAGGTCCCCGAAGGGGTTCGGAAGGTCCCGATGGGCCCCGAACGGTACCGAAGGGGTCCGGAAGGTCCCGAAGGGGTTCGGAAGGGTTCGGAGGGTACCGAGGAGGACTCGACCGGTACCGAAAGGTCCCGAAGGGCTCCGGAAGGTCCCGAACGGGTTCGGTTGTCCCCGGGCCCGGCACCTCCGTCCCCCGCCGCACCGGAAACCCAAGTACCGCGACCGGAACCGGGTTCTTTACCGGAAGTGCAACGCTGAAAAGAGACCGCCCCCCCTTTTCCTCCTCCTCCCAGCCCCGCCCCAACCGGAAGTCGCCTTGAGGCGGTGCCGGGTGCAGCAGCGATAAAGGTCCGGGTGCTCCCCGCCCACCGCCTTGTTTGGCCCCGCCCCTTTTCCCCCCTCCCTTGGCCACGCCCCCCCGCCTTGGCTCCTCCCACTCCCCGCGCTCCCGCCACTGCCTTGGCCCCGCCCAACCCCCATTGGCTCCTCCCCTTTCCCCCCTTCCTTCATCGTCATTGGCTCCTCCCAATCCCGAGCTCCCGCCACCGCCTGGCTCCGCCCACCCCCCTCCTCCTCCTCATTGGCTCATCCCAATCCCCCGCCCCAGCCTGGCCCCGCCCACCCCCCCTCATTGGCTCCTCCCTTCCCCCCCCCTTTCCTCCTCCTTGGCTCCTCCCACTCCCGCGCTCCCAACCCCTCCTGGCCCCGCCCACTTCCCCCCTCCCTCCTCCTCATTGGCTCCTCCCACTCCCGCATTCCCGCCACCTCCTGGCCCCGCCCCTTCTCTCTCCCTCCTCCTCATTGGCTCCTCATCTTCCCCCCCCCACCCCCTTCCCCCTCATTGGCTATTCCCATTCCCCTTCCTCTCCTCTCCCTCATTGGCTCCTCCCACTCCCGCTCTCCCGGCTCCGCCCACCCCCTCCCTTCCCTCCTCCTCATTGGCTCCTCCCCTTCACTTTCCCTCCTCATTGGCTCCTCCCACTCCCGCTCTCCCGCCACCGCCCGGCCCCGCCCACCCCCTGCCTCCCTCCCTCCTCATTGGCTCCTCCCACTCCCGCTCTCCCGCCACCGCCCGGCCCCGCCTACCTCCTCCCTCCCTCGTCCTCATTGGCTCCTCCCTTTCCCTCCTCTCCCTCCTCCTTGGCTCCTCCCACTCCCGTTCTCCTCGCTCCTCCCACCAGCTCCCTCCTCTCCCTCCTCATTGGCTCCTCCCCTTCCCTTTCCCTCCTCTCCCTCCTCATTGGCTCCTCCCACTCCCGCTCTCCCGGCTCCTCCCCTTTCCCCCCTCCTCTCCCTCCCCATTGGCTCCTCCCTTTCCCCTCCTCTCCCTCCCCATTGGCTCCTCCCTTTCCCCTCCTCTCCTCCCTTTCCCCTCCTCTCCACTTCTCGATCTCCCGGCTCCTCCCCTTTCCCCTCCTCTCCCTTCTCATTGGCTCCTCCCCTTTCCCCCCTCCTCTCCCTCCCCATTGGCTCCTCCCCGTCCCGCTCTCGCGGTGCATTGTGGGCGGAAGCGGCGCGCGCGGCCCCCTCCAACATGGCGGCCCCGTGAGCGCTTCCTTTCCCCCCCCCTCCCCTCCCCCTTCGCGGCCGCTCCCGCCGCCGCCTTCCCCCCTCCCCTCCCCCTTTCCGGTTCCAACCGGTACCGACGACCCCCCCCCCCCACCCCCCCTCCCCCCCCCACCCACCCACCCTCCCCCCACCCCCGCCCCCATGGACCGGAACTACCCCGCGGCCGGGTTCGGGGACCCCTTGGGGGCTGGGCCCGGGTGGAGCTACGAGCGCTCGGCCAAGGCCAGGTGAGGGGGGAGGGGGGGCGCGAGCGGGTGCAATGGGTGCTGGGTGCAATGGGTGCAATGGGTGCTGGTCACATTGGGTGCTGGGGACCGGTTACATTGGGTGCTGGTTACATTGGGTGCTGGGGACCGGTTACATTGGGTGCAATGGGTGCAGGTTACATTGGGTGTAATGGGTGCTGGTTACATTGGGTGCTGGGGACCGGTTACATTGGGTGCTGGTTACATTGGGTGCTGGTTACATTGGGTGCAGTGGGTGCTGGTTACATTGGGTGGTGGTTACATTGAGTGCTGGTTACATTGGGTGCTGGGTGCAATGGGTGCTGGGGACCAGTTACATTGGGTGCTGGTTACATTGGGTGCTGGGTGCAATGGGTGCTGGTTACATTGGGTGCAATGGGTGCTGGTTACATTGGGTGCTGGGTGCAATGGGTGCAGGTTACATTGGGTGCTGGGTGCTGGGGACCGGTTACATTGGGTGCTGGGTGCAATGGGTGCTGGTTACATTGGGTGCTGGGTGCAATGGGTGCTGGTTACATTGGGTGCTGGGGACCAGTTACATTGGGTGCAATGGGTGCTGGTTACATTGGGTGCTGGGGACCGGTTACATTGGGTGCTGGATGCAGGGTGCTGGGTGCAATGGGTGCTGGTTACATTGGGTGCTGGTTACATTGGGTGCTGGTTACATTGGGTGCAATGGGTGCTGGTTACATTGGGTGCTGGGTGCACTGGGTGCTGGTAATACTGGGTGCTGGGTGCAGGTTACATTGGGTGCTGGGTGCAGGTTACATTGGGTGCTGGGTGATGGGTGCAGTGGGTGCTGGGTGCAATGGGTGCTGGTTACATTGGGTGCTGGGGACCAGTTACATTGGGTGCTGGGTGCTGGTTACATTGGGTGCTGGGTGCAATGGGTGCTGGGTGCAATGGGTGCAGGTTACATTGGGTGCTGGGTGATGGGTGCAATGGGTGCTCGGTGCTGGTTACATTGGGTGCTGGGTGCAATGGGTGCTGGTAATATTGGGTGCTGGGTGCAGGTTACATTGGGTGCTGGGGACCGGTTACATTGGGTGCTGGGTGATGGGTGCAGTGGGTGCTGGGTGCAGGGTGCAATGGGTGCTGGGTGCTGGGTGCAGTGGGTGCTGGGTGATGGGTGCAGGTTACATTGGGTGCAATGGGTGCTCGGTGCAGGTTACATTGGGTGCTGGGTGCTGGGTGCAGGGTGCTGGGTGCAGGGTGCAGTGGGTGCTGGGTGCAATGGGTGATGGGTGATGGGTGCAGGTTGCATTGGGTGCTGGGGACCAGTTACATTGGGTGCTGGGTGCAGGTTGCATTGGGTGCTGGGTGCAGGTTACATTGGGTGCTGGGTGCAGGTTACGTTAGGTGCTGGGTGCTGGTAACATAGGGTGCTGGGTGCAGGTTACATTGGGTGCTGGGTGCAGGTTACATTGGGTGCTGGGTGCTGGTAACATTGGGTGTTGGGTGCAGGTTCCATTGGGTGCTGGTAACATTGGGTGCTGGGTGCTGGGAACTGGTTACATTGGGTGCTGGGTGCAGGTTGCATTGGGTGCTCTGTACCGGTTGCATTGGGTGCTCGGTGCTGGGAACCGGTTGCAATGTGTGTTGGGTGCAGTTTACTTTGGGTGCTGGGTGCTGGTAACATTGGGTGCTGGGTGCAGGTTACATTGGGTGCTGGTGCTGGGTACCAGGATCCAATTGCGTTAGATGCTGGGGACCAGTTGCAATGGGTGCTGGGGACCAGTTACATTGGGTGTTGGGTGCAATGGGTTCTGGGGACATGGGTGCTGGGGACCGGTTGTATTGGGTGCTGGGGACCAGTTACATTGGGTGCTGGGGACTGGGATCCCGTTGCAATGGGTGCTGGGTACCCGTTGCATTGGGTGCTGAGGACATGGGTGCTGGGGACCGGTTGCATTGGGTGCTGGGTGCTGGTTACATTGTGTGCTGGTTGCAATGGGTGTTGGTGCTGGGTACCAGGATCCAGTTGCAATGGGTGCTGGGTATCCTTTGCATTGGGTGCTGGGGACCGGTTACATTGGGTGCTGGGTGCTGGTTCCAATGGGTGCTGAGTGCTAGGTACCGGTTGCATTGGGTGCTGGATACCCATTGCATTGGGTGCTGGGGACTGGTTGCATTGGGTGCTGGATTTGCATTGGGTGCTGGATTTGCATTGGGTGCTGGATACCCATTGCATTGGGTGCTGGGTACTGGTTGCATTGGGTGCGGGGGACCAGTTACATTGTGTGCTGGGTACCGGTTACATTGGGTGCTGGGGACCAGTTGCATTGGGTGCTGGGTGCTGGGTACCGGTTACATTGGGTGCTGGGGACCAGTTGCACTGGGTGCTGGTGCTGGGTAGCGGGGTGCTGGGTTCTGGTTCCATTGGGTGCTGGTCTGTGGGGTGCTGGGTGCTGCGGTGTTGGTTCCATTGGGTGCTGGGGACCAGTTGCACTGGATGCTGGTCTATGGGGTGCTGGGTGCTGTGGTGCTGGTTCCATTGGGTGCTGGGGACCAGTTGCACTGGGTGCTGGTCTATGGGGTGCTGTGGTGCTGGTTCCATTTGGTGCTGGGGACCGGTTGCACTGGGTGCTGGTGCTGGGTAGTGGGGTGCTGGGTGCTGGTTCCATTGGGTGCTGGGGACCAGTTGCACTGGATGCTGGTCTATGGGTAGCAGGGTGCTGTGGTGCTGGTTCCATTGGGTGCTGGAGACCGGTTGCACTGGGTGCTGGTCTATGGGGTGCTGGGTGCTGTGGTGCTGGTTCCATTGGGTGCTGGGGACGGGTTGCACTGGGTGCTGGTCTATGGGGTGCTGGGTGCTGTGGTGCTGGTTCCATTGGGTGCTGGGTGCTGGTTCCATTGGGTGCTGGGGACCAGTTGCACTGGATGCTGGTCTATGGGGTGCTGGGTGCTGTGGTGCTGGTTCCATTGGGTGCTGGGTACCGGTTGCACTGGGTGCTGGTCTATGGGGTGCTGGGTGCTGTGGTGCTGGTTCCATTGGGTGCTGGGGACCGGTTGCACTGGGTGCTGGTCTATGGGGTGCTGGGTGCTGTGGTGCTGGTTCCATTGGGTGCTGGGGACCGGTTGCACTGGGTGCTGGTCTATGGGGTGCTGGGTGCTGCGGTGCTGGTTCCATTGGGTGCTGGGGACGGGTTGCACTGGGTGCTGGTCTATGGGGTGCTGGGTGCTGCGGTGCTGGTTCCATTGGGTGCTGGGGACCGGTTGCACTCGGTGCTGGTCTCTGGGGTGCTGGGTGCTGCGGTGCTGGCTGCTCCATGTACCGGGTGCTGGGGTGCAGGGAGCGCATTGCAGCAAGGGTTGGGTGCCATTGGGGTGCTGGGGTCCTATTGCAATGGGTGCAGAGGGGTGCTGGGGTCCCAATGCAGTCAGTGGGTGCCTGGGTCCCATTGTAATGGGTGCAGAGAGTTGGGTGCTGGTGTAGCATTGCAATGGGTGCAGAAGGGTGCTCAGTTCCCATTGCAATGGGTGCTGAGGGTTGGATGCCATTAGGGATTGGGTGCAATGGATGGGGGGGTCCCATTGCTATGAATGGGGGGGTCCCATTGCTATGAATGGGGGTTCCCATTGCTATGAATGGGGGGGTCCCATTGCTATGAATGGGGGTTCCCATTGCTATGAATGGGGGGTTCCCATTGTTATGAATGGGGGGGTCCCATTGCTATGGATGGGGGGGTCCCATTGTTATGGATGGGGGGGGTCCATTGCTATGAATGGGGAGTCCCATTGGTATGAATGGGTTGGCCCCATTGCTATGAATGGGGGGGTCCCATTGGTATGAAGGGGGGGGGTCACATTGCTATGAATGGGGGTTCCCATTGCTATGAATGGGGGGTCCCATTGGTATGAATGGGGGGGTCCCATTGGTATGAATGGGGGGGGATCCCATTGCTATGGATGGGGGGGTCCCATTGCTATGAATGGGGGGGGATCCCATTGGTATGAATGAGGGGGTCCCATTGTTATGAATGGGGGGGTCCCATTGCTATGAATGGGGGGTCCCATTGTTATGGATGGGGGTTCCCATTGCTATGAATGGGGGGTTCCCATTGCTATGAATGGGGGGGTCCCATTGCTATGAATGGGGGGGTCCCATTGCTATGAATGGGGGGTCCCATTGCTATGAATGGGGGGGGGTCACATTGCTATGAATGGGGGGATCCCATTACTATGAATGGGGGTTCCCATTGCTATGAATGGGGGGGTCCCATTGTTATGGATGGGGGGATCCCATTGATATGAATGGGGGGTCACATTGCTATGAATGGGGGTTCCCATTGCTGCATATGGGGGGGTCCCATTGCTGTATATGGGGGTTCCCATTGCTATGAATGGGGGGGTCCCATTACTATGAATGGGGGGTCCCATTGGTATGGATGGGGGGGTCCCATGGCAATGGATGGGGGGGGTCCCATTGCTATGAATGGGGGGGTCCCATTACTATGAATGGGGGGTCCCATTGGTATGGATGGGGGGGTCCCATTGCTATGAATGGGGGTTCCCATTGCTCTGTATGGGGGGTCCCATAGCTATGAATGGGGGGTCCCATGGCATGGATGGGGGGGGTCCCATTGCTATGAATGGGGGGGTCCCATTGCTGCGTATGGGGGGTCCCATAGCTATGAATGGGGGGTCCCATTGGTATGGATGGGGGGGTCCCATAGCTATGAATGGGGGTTCCCATTGCTCTGTATGGGTGGTCCCATAGCTATGAATGGGGGATTCCCATTGCTCTGTATGGGTGGTCCCATAGCTATGAATGGGGATTCCCATTGCTCTGTATGGGTGGTCCCATAGCTATGAATGGGGGTGTCCCATGTCAATGGGTGCCCCCCAGCTCTGACCCTGCCCCTATTCCCCCCCCCCCAGCCTCGTGTACGGGGGGTCCCGGGCGCCGCACGCGGAGCCGGAGCTGCTCCCCCGGCAGCCGTACGGAGCCCCCCACCCGCTGCAGGGCTACGGCCCCAACCATCACCCCACAGGTACCCCCCCCCCATGGCCCCCCGGTGTTCCCATTGCATCCCCGTATCCCCGTGTGCTGTGTCCCCATAACCCCCACCCCATATATCCCATAGCCCATAGACCTTATACGGCACCCTCTATGTTCTATATAGCCCATATCCCGTGTTCCTCATATCCCATATATCCCATATTCCATATCCCATGTACCCCAAATCCCATATTCTGCATCCCATATACCTCATATCCCATATTCCATATCCCATATACCTCATATCCCATATTCTGCATCCCATATACCTCATATCCCATGTTCCATATCCCATATACCTCATATCCCATATTCCATATCCCATGTACCCCATATCCCATATTCTGCATCCCATATACCTCATATCCCATATTCCATATCCCATATACCCCATATCCCATATTCTGCATCCCATATACCTCATATACCATTCTGTGTATCCCATATTCCATATCCTATATACCCCATATCTCTCATATCCCATACTGTATATCCCATCTCCCATATTCCATATCCCATATACTCCATATCCCATATACTCCATATCCCATATACTCCATATCCCATATATCCCATATCCCATATACCCCATATCCCATATTTTGCATACCCCACTGTAACCCATATCCCATATCCATATCCCATACCCATATCCCATATCCCATATATCCCATATACCCCATATCCCATATACTCCATATCCCATATTCTATATCTCATATACTTCGTATCCCATATCCTATATTCCATATCCTATATACTCCATATCCCTTACTTTCATGCCATATTACATGTGTTGTGTATGGCAAACCCCATGTTTCATATCTCATGGGCTCTCTATCCCATACTTTACGTCCCAGATTCCATATCCCATATATACCATATCCCATATATCCCATACTTTATATATTCATATGTTATTACCCTGTATATACCATGTATTATTCCATGTTTTACACGCTATATAACTCATATTTTATGTCTTATATTTGATGTTTTATATATGCTCTATTCATGTATCCTATACTTTATATTCCGTATTGCATATCCCATATATTCCATCTGTTATATATGCCATATCACATGTATTTCATATTCCATACATCCCATACCTCACATCCCATATACCCCATGCCCCATATCCTGTTTCTCATATCCCATATAAACCATACCTGATATTCTATATTTCATATCCCATATACCCCATATCCCTGTATCCTCCCATCCATTTCTATATCCCACTGCTATATCCCATATCCCATACCCTATATGCCATATTGCACTCCTATATCCCCTATCCCACTTCTATATCCCATATCCCATACCGTATATGCCATATCCCACTCATATATCCCATATCCCATACCCTATATGCCATATCCCACTCCTATATCCCATATCCCATACCCTATATCCTGTATCCCATATCCCATACCCCATATCCCATATCCCATATCCCATATATCCCATATCCCATATCCCATATCCCATATCCCATACCCCATACCCCATATCCCATACCCCATATCCCATACCCCATACCCCATATCCCATACCCCATACCCCATATCCCATATCCCATACCCCATATCCCATACCCCATACCCCATATCCCATATCCAATACCCCATATCCCATACCCCGTATCCCATACCCCATACCCCATATCCCATATCCCCATACCCCATATCCCATACCCCATATCCCATACCCCATATACCCCACATCCCATACCCCATATCCCATACCCCATACACCATATCCCATACCCCACATCCCATACCCCATATCCCATACCCCATATCCCATATCCCATACCCCATACCCCATACCCCATATACCCCATACCCCATACCCCATATCCCATACCCCATACCCCACACCCCATATCCCATACCCCATACCCCATATCCCATACCCCACACCCCATATCCCATACCCCATATCCCATACCCCATATCCCATACCCCACACCCCACACCCCATATCCCATACCCCATACCCCACACCCCATATCCCATACCCCATACCCCACACCCCATATCCCATAATACCCCATAACACCCCGTACCCCATAACCCCCCCTATATCCGCCCCCCACATCGCCCCACTGGCACTCACCCACAACGTGAGCAGCAGGTTTGTCCCCATAGGGCTCATGCCCCAGCTTGGGGCCTGCTGTAGGGAGAAAGGGAATACGGGATATTATGGGATGTTACGGGATATTATGGGATGTTATGGGGTATTATGGGATGTTATGGGGTATTATGGGATGTTATGGGGTATTATGGGATGTTAGGGGGTATGGGAATTGTCTCTCACCCATCAATGGGGGCATCGGCAGCTCTGGGGATTCCTGTGGGGAGAGAGGGGTCAATGGGAGAGAGGGACCCAGGGATACAGGGATGGAGACAGGGATATAGGGATGGAGACAGGGATATAGGGATGGAGACAGGGATATAGGGATGGAGACAGGGACGGATACAGGGATACAGGGATGGAGACAGGGATACAGGGATGGAGACAGGGATATAGGGATATAGGGATGGAGACAGGGATGGAGACAGGGATACAGGAATGGAGACAGGGATACAGGGATGGAGACAGGGATATAGGGATGGAGACAGGGATATGGGGATATAGGGATGGAGACAGGGATACAGGGATGGAGACAGGGATACAGGGATGGAGACAGGGATATAGGGATATAGGGATGGAGACAGGGATACAGGGATACAGGAATGGAGACAGGGATACAGGGATGGAGACAGGGATATAGGGATGGAGACAGGGATGGAGACAGGGATACAGGGATATAGGGATGGAGACAGGGATACAGGGATACAGGGATACAGGGATACAGGGATATAGGGATGGAGACAGGGATACAGGGATGGAGACAGGGACGGATACAGGGATACAGGGATGGAGACAGGGATATAGGGATGGAGACAGGGATGGAGACAGGGATACAGGGATGGAGACAGGGATACAGGGATGGAGACAGGGATGGAGACAGGGATATAGGGATGGAGACAGGCAGGTATGGACACACATGGATACAAGGACGCACATGGATGGACACATGGTTGGTACCAGGGATGGACACACGTGGATACATGGATACACATGGACACACATGGATACACATGGACACACATGGATGCATGGACACACGTGGATACATGGATACACATGGACACACATGGATGCATGGACACATGTGAATACATGGATACACATGGACACACATGGATACACATGGACACACATGGATACATGGACACACATGGATACATGGACACATGTGGATACATGGATACACATGGACACACATGGATCACACACATGGATCACACACATGGATACACATGGACACACGTGGATACATGGATACACATGGATACACATGGATGCATGGACACATGTGAATACATGGATACACATGGATGCATGGATTCATGGATACAGAACACGTGGATGCACATGAACACACATGGATACATGGATACAGGACACATGGATACATGGATACACATGGATACACATGGATCACACACATGATCCCACATGATCCCATGTGATCCCGCACACATGATCTCACATTATCCCACACAGATCCCACATGATCCCCCCCCATCCCACATGGTCCCACATGATCCCACACAGATCCCATGTGCTCCCACATAGATCCCATGTGATCCCATCTGATCCCACGCACATGATCCCACACAGATCCCACATGATCCCACACAGATCCCATGTGCTCCCACATGATCCCACACGATTCCCCCCCGTGATCCCACATAGATCCCACACGATCCCACACAGATCCCATGTGATCCCACGTGATCCCACACATGGGTCCCACACAGATCCCACATGATCCCACGTGATCCCCCCCTCATCCCACATAGATCCCACATGATCCCACACAGATCCCATGTGATCCCACGTGATCCCACGCACATGATCCCACATAGATCCCACATGATCCCACACAGATCCCAGGTGATCCCATCTGATCCCACGCACATGATCCCACATAGATCCCATGTGATCCCACATGATCCCAAACAGATCCCATGTGCTCCCACGTGATCCCACTCAATTCCCGCCACGTGATCCCACACAGATCCCACATGATCCCACACAGATCCCAGGTGATCCCACATAGATCCCACGTGATCCCCCCCCCCATCCCACACATGATCCCACATAGATCCCATGTGATCCCACACACGGATCCCACACGATCCCACACAGATCCCAGGTGATCCCACATGATCCCACACACATGATCCCACACAGATCCCACATGATCCCCCCCATCCCACATGATTCCCCCCACATGATCCCACGTGATCCCACGATTCCCCCCCCCATGATCCCACACGGATCCCACATGATCCCACATGATCCCACATGATCCCACACATGGTCCCACACAGATCCCATGTGATCCCCCCCTCCCCCCACATGATCCCCCCCACATGATCCCACACACGGATCCCACATGATCCCCCCCCCCCCACGACCCCCCCCAATCCCCCCCCACGTGACCCCCCCCGATCCCACGTGATCCGGTACCCGGGGCAGGCCGAGGCCGAGGCTCAGGACCGGGATCAGGACCGGGATCAGGATCGGGCCCAGGGCGGGGCCGGGGGGCGGGGCCATGGCTCCGGCTCCAGCTCCCGCCTGACGCCGCCGCGGGCCCTTTAAGGACCTGGGGGGGGGGGGGGGGGGGGGGTATCCGGTCCCCCCCCCTCCCCCCACGCCCGGGCACCACAGGGAGGGGGGAGGGGGAGGGGGAGGGGGGGGAGGGGTGGGGGTTTCCCCGCCCCCGCTTCCGGGCGTTGGAACGGCCCCGACGGGGGGAGGGGGGGTCCCCTGCCGGGGGGGGAGGGGTGATGGGGGCTATGGGGGGGCTATGGGGCGGGACGGGGGGCGATGGGGTGTCCAATGATGGGCTATGGGGGGGCTATGGGGCGGGATGGGGGGGCTATGGGGGGCTATGGGGTGTCCAATGATGGGCTATGGGGGGGGCTATGGGGCGGGATGGGGGGGCTATGGGGGGCTATGGGGTGTCCAATGATGGGCTATGGGGAGCTATGGGGCGGGATGGGGGGGCTATGGGGCGTCCAAAGATGGGCTATGGGGGGCTATGGGGAGTTATGGGGTGTCCAATGATGGGCTATGGGGAGCTATGGGGAGTTATGGGGTGTCCAATGATGGGCTATGGGGCGCAATGGGGGGGCTATGGGGAGCTATGGGGGCGCTATGGGGTGTCCAATGATGGGCTATGGGGAGCTATGGGGTGTCCAATGATGGGCTATGGGGAGCTATGGGGTGTCCAATGATGGGCTATGGGGGGGCTATGGGGTGTCCAATGATAGGCTATGGGGAGCTATGGGGGGGCTATAGGGCACTATGGGTGTCCTATGGGGGGGCTATGGGGGTCCCATGATGAGCTATGGGGCACTATGGGTGTCCTATGGGGTGTCCCATGATGAGCTATAGGGCACTGTGGGGTGCAACGGGGGGGACGTGATGGGCTATAGGGTGCTATGGGGGGGGGGTCCCATGATGGGCTATGGGGCACCATGGGGTGCTACGGGGTGTCCCATGATGGGTTATGGGGTGCTATGGGGCACTATGGAGGGCTATGGGTGTCCTATGGGGTGTCCCTAGGGGGGGTCCCATGATGGGTGCTATGGGGTGCTATGGGGCATCCCATAATGAGCTATGGGGCGGTCTGGGGTGCTCCATGATGGGCTATGGGGCACTATGGAGGGCGATGGGTGCCCTATGGGGTGTCCCTATGGGGCACTGTGGTGTGCTATGGGGTGTTCCATGGTAGGCTATGGGGTGCTATAGGGTGTCCTATGATGGGCTATGGGGCACTACAGGGAGCTATGGGGTGCCCCATGATGTGCTATGGGGGGCTATGGGTGTCCTATGGGGTGTTCCACGGTGAGCTATGGGGCGCTATGGGGCAGATCTATGGGGCACTGTGGGGTGCAATGGGGTGTTCCACGGTGAGCTATGGGGCGCTATGGGGCAGATCTATGGGGTGCTGTGGGGTGCAATGGGGTGTTCCATGGTGAGCTATGGGGCGCTATGGGGCAGATCTATGGGGTGCTGTGGGGTGCAATGGGGTGTTCCACGGTGAGCTATGGGGCGCTATGGGGCAGATCTATGGGGTGCTGTGGGGTGCAATGGGGTGTTCCGCGGTGAGCTATGGGGCGCTATGGGGCAGATCTATGGGGTGCTGTGGGGTGCAATGGGGTGTTCCACGGTGAGCTATGGGGCGCTATGGGGCAGATCTATGGGGTACTGTGGGGTGCAATGGGGTGTTCCACGGTGAGCTATGGGGCGCTATGGGGCAGATCTATGGGGTGCTGTGGGGTGCAATGGGGTGTTCCACGATGAGCTATGGGGCGCTATGGGGCAGATCTATGGGGCGCTGTGGGGTGCAATGGGGTGTTCCACGGTGAGCTATGGGGCGCTATGGGGCAGATCTATGGGGTGCTGTGGGGTGCAATGGGGTGTTCTACGGTGAGCTATGGGGCGCTATGGGGCAGATCTATGGGGCACTGTGGGGTGCAATGGGGTGTTCCACGGTGAGCTATGGGGCGCTATGGGGCAGATCTATGGGGTGCTGTGGGGTGCAATGGGGTGTTCCACGGTGAGCTATGGGGCGCTATGGGGCAGATCTATGGGGTGCTGTGGGGTGCAATGGGGTGTTCTACGGTGAGCTATGGGGCGCTATGGGGCAGATCTATGGGGGCAGATGGGGTGCTATGGGGGGGTCCCACGATGAGCTATGGGGCGCTATGGGGCTGGTCTATGGGGGCAGATGGGGCAGGTCTACGGGGGGGGGTCCCATGATGGACTATGGGGCGCTATGGGGGGGTCCCACGATGAGCTATGGGGGGCTATGGGGCGCGATGGGGGGGTCCCACGAGGAGCTATGGGGCACTATGGGGGGTCCCGTAATGGTCTATGGGGCACTATGGGGATTCCAGGGGGATTCCAATGGGTCCCGGGGCGGTTT
Organism: Pezoporus occidentalis; assembly: GCF_034315485.1. NCBI lineage: Eukaryota > Metazoa > Chordata > Aves > Psittaciformes > Psittacidae > Pezoporus > Pezoporus occidentalis. The sequence continues at coordinate 3,987 of NW_026913687.1, read as the reverse complement.
GGGGATGTCCCATGATGAGCTATGGGGCGCTATGGGGTGTTCCACGGGGCGCTATGGGGTGTTCCGTGATGAGCTATGGGGTGTTCCGTGATGAGCTATGGGGCGCTATGGGGTGTTCCATGGGGCTATGGGGTGTTCCGTGATGAGCTATGGGGCTCCACCGTGGGTCTGGGGCATTCCAGGGGGGTTCCAAAGGGTCCCATGATGAGCTATGGGGCGCTATGGGGTGTTCCATGGGGCGCTATGGGGTGTTCCATGGGGAGCTATGGGGTGTTCCGTGATGAGCTATGGGGCTCCACCGTGGGTCTGGGGCATTCCAGGGGGGTTCCAAAGGGTCCCATGAAGAGCTATGGGGCAGACGGTGGGGCCCCGCCCGGGGTGGGGGGAAACCGTAGCTGTGGGGCCGGATGTGGGGCAGCCCCAGGGGAAGCCATGGGGCGGATGTAGGGCAGCCGTGGGCGCGGGTGTGGGGCAGGATGTGGGGCAGGCCCAACGCTCATCCTGTTCCAGGGCCCAGCCATAGGGGTCACAGGAGAGATGCTGTGGGGCAGCCCCCTGAGCCCCACAGATGGCCCCTCCCCAGCCCCACATCTGCTCCACAACTGCCCCCCACATCTGTGGGGCAGGAAAGGGTCTATGGGGCTGGGAAAGGGCTATGGGGCAGATGTGGGGCTACGGGGCAGATCTATGGGGCTATGGGGCAGATCTATGGGGCAGGGAAGGGCCTATAGGGCAGATGTGGGTCTATGGGCAGGTCTAGGAGGCAGATCTATGGGGCAGATCCGGGGCTATGGGTCAGGCTCTATGGGTCAGGCTCTACAGGTCAGATCCAGATCTATGGGTGAGGCTCTATGGGTCAGATCCAGATCTATGGGTCAGACCCAGATGTATAGGTCAGGCTCTATGGGGCAGGATCTATGGGGCAGATCCAGATCTATGAATCAGGCTCTATGGGTCCGGCTCTATGGGTAAGGATCTATGGGTCAGGCTCTATGGCGCAGGATCCATGGGTCAGATCCAGATCTATGGGTCAGGCTCTATGGGTCAGACCCCGATCTATGGGGCAGGCTCTATGGGTCAGATCCAGATCTATGGGTGAGGCTCTATGGGTCAGACCCAGATCTATGGGTCAGGCTCTATGGGTCAGATCCAGATCTATGGGGCAGGCTCTATGGGTCAGACCCCGATCTATGGGGCAGGCTCCATGGGTCAGACCCCGATCTATGGGGCAGGCTCTATGGGTCAGATCCAGATCTATGGGTCAGGCTCTATGGGTCAGATCCAGATCTATGGGTCAGACCCCGATCTATGGGGCAGGCTCTATGGGTCAGACCCAGATCTATGGGGCAGGCTCTATGGGTCAGGCTCCATGGGTCAGACCCCGATCTATGGGGCAGGCTCTATGGGTCAGGCTCTATGGGTCAGATCCAGATCTATGGGGCAGCCTTTATGGGTCAGATCCAGATCTATGGGTCAGACCCCGATCTATGGGTCAGGCTCTATGGGTCAGGCTCCATGGGTCAGACCCCGATCTATGGGGCAGGCTCTATGGGTCAGACCCAGATCTATGGGTCAGGCTCTATGGGTCAGATCCAGATCTATGGGTCAGATCCAGATCTATGGGTGAGGCTCTATGGGTCAGACCCAGATCTATGGGTCAGGCTCTATGGGTCAGATCCAGATCTATGGGGCAGGCTCTATGGGTCAGATCCAGATCTATGGGGCAGGCTCTATGGGTCAGATCCAGATCTATGGGTCAGACCCCGATCTATGGGGCAGGCTCTATGGGTCAGATCCAGATCTATGGGTCAGGCTCTATGGGTCAGATCCAGATCTATGGGTCAGATCCAGATCTATGGGGCAGGCTCTATGGGTCAGATCCAGATGTATGGGTCAGGCTCTATGGGTGAGGCTCTATGGGTCAGACCCCGATCTATGGGGCAGGCTCTATGGGTCAGATCCAGATCTATGGGGCAGGCTCTATGGGTCAGATCCAGATCTATGGGTGAGGCTCTATGGGTCAGACCCAGATCTATGGGGCAGGCTCTATGGGTCAGATCCAGATCTATGGGGCAGGCTCTATGGGTCAGATCCAGATCTATGGGTCAGGCTCTATGGGTCAGGCTCTATGGGGCAGACCCCGATCTATGGGTCAGATCCAGATCTATGGGTAAGGCTCTATGGGTCAGGCTCTATGGGGCAGACCCCGATCTATGGTTCAGATCCAGATCTATGGGTCAGATCCAGATCTATGGGTCAGGCTCCATGGGTCAGATCCAGATCTATGGGGCAGGCTCTATGGGTCAGGCTCTATGGGTCAGATCCAGATCTATGGGTCAGATCCAGATCTATGGGGCAGGCTCTATGGGTCAGGCTCTATGGGTCAGATCCAGATCTATGGGTCAGATCCAGATCTATGGGGCAGGCTCCATGGGTCAGACCCCGCTCTATGGGGTAGGCTCTATGGGTCAGATCCAGATCTATGGGTCAGGCTCTATGGGTCAGACCCCGCTCTATGGGGCAGGCTCTATGGGTCAGATCCAGATCTATGGGTCAGGCTCTATGGGTCAGGCTCTATGGGTCAGGCTCTACGGGTCAGATCCAGATCTATGGGTCAGATCCAGATGTATGGGGCAGGCTCTATGGGTCAGACCCAGATCTATGGGTCAGGCTCTATGGGTCAGATCCAGATCTATGGGTCAGATCCAGATCTATGGGGCAGGCTCCATGGGTCAGATCCAGATCTATGGGGCAGGCTCTATGGGTCAGATCCAGATCTATGGGTCAGGCTCTATGGGTCAGACCCCGATCTATGGGGCAGGCTCTATGGGGCAGGCTCTATGGGTCAGATCCAGATCTATGGGGCAGATCCAGATCTATGGGGCAGGTTCTATGGGGCAGATCCAGATCTATGGGGCAGGCTCTATGGGTCAGACCCAGATCTATGGGTCAGACCCCGATCTATGGGTCAGATCCAGATCTATGGGTCAGATCCAGATCTATGGGGCAGGCTCTATGGGTCAGATCCAGATCTATGGGGCAGATCCAGATCTATGGGGCAGGTTCTATGGGGCAGATCCAGATCTATGGGGCAGGCTCTATGGGTCAGACCCAGATCTATGGGTCAGACCCCGATCTATGGGGCAGATCCAGATCTATGGGTCAGATCCAGATCTATGGGTCAGGCTCTATGGGTCAGATCCAGATCTATGGGTCAGACCCAGATGTATGGGTCAGGCTCTATGGGTCAGACCCAGATGTATGGGTCAGGCTCTATGGGTCAGATCCAGATCTATGGGTCAGATCCAGATCTATGGGGCAGGCTCTATGGGTCAGATCCAGATCTATGGGTCAGGCTCTATGGGGCAGGCTCCATGGGTCAGATCCAGATCTATGGGGCAGGCCCCGATCTATGGGTCAGATCCAGATCTATGGGTCAGACCCAGATCTATGGGTCAGGCTCTATGGGTCAGATCCAGATCTATGGGTCAGGCCCCATGGGTCAGACCCCGATCTATGGGTCAGGCTCCATGGGTCAGATCCAGATCTATGGGTCAGATCCAGATCTATGGGTCAGATCCAGATCTATGGGGCAGGCTCCATGGGTCAGGCTCTATGGGTCAGATCCAGATCTATGGGTCAGGCTCCATGGGTCAGATCCAGATCTATGGGGCAGGCTCTATGGGTCAGGCTCTATGGGTCAGATCCAGATCTATGGGTCAGACCCCGATCTATGGGGCAGGCTCCATGGGTCAGACCCCGCTCTATGGGGCAGCCCCCACGCTGCTCTCCCCTATGACGCCACCGCTGCGGGGATACAAGGGGGGGGGGGGGAGGGGCGGGGCGTAGCCTCCCTCCGCGCACGCGCGCCCCCGCCCCTCCCCCACCCCGCCTCGCCCCTCCCCCACCCCTCCCCCCCCCGCAGGCGCAGCCGCGCGCCCGGCGCTGAGAGGCTGCTGCCGGGGGGGGGGGAGGGGCGAGCGGCGC
>NW_026913686.1:0-10207 GCF_034315485.1 Pezoporus occidentalis | reverse complement strand
GGGGGTCATTGGGGTCATTGGGGTCATTGGGGGTCATTGGGGGTCATTGGGGGTCATTGGGGGTCATTGGGGGTCATTGGGGGTCATTGGGGTCATTGGGGGTCATTGGGGGTCATTGGGGGTCATTGGGGGTCATTGGGGTCATTTGGGGTCATTGGGGTCATTTGGGTCATTGGGGGTCATCGGGGGTCATCGGGGGTCATTGGGGGTCATTGGGGGTCATTGGGGGTCATTGGGGTCATTGGGGGTCATTGGGGGTCATTGGGGGTCATTGGGGGTCATTTGGGGGTCATTGGGGTCATTTGGGGTCATCGGGGGTCATTGGGGTCATCGGGGGTCATTTGGGGTCATCGGGGGTCAATGGGGGTCATTGGGGGTCATTGGGGTCATTGGGGTCATTGGGGGTCATTGGGGGTCATTGGGGTCATTGGGGTCATTGGGGGTCATTGGGGTCATTGGGGGTCATTTGGGGTCATTGGGGTCATTGGGGTCATTCGGGGTCATTGGGGTCATTGGGGGTCATTTGGGGTCATTGGGGTCATTGGGGGTCATTGGGGGTCATTGGGGGTCATTGGGGTCATTGGGGGTCATTGGGGTCATTGGGGTCATTGGGGGTCATTGGGGGTCATTGGGGTCATTGGGGGTCATTGGGGTCATTGGGGTCATTTGGGGTCATTGGGGTCATTGGGGGTCATTGGGGGTCATCGGGGGTCATTGGGGGTCATTTGGGGGTCATTGGGGTCATTGGGGTCATTGGGGGTCATTGGGGTCATTGGGGTCATTGGGGGTCATTGGGGTCATTGGGGTGGGGTCATTTGGGGTCATTGGGGTCATTGGGTGTCATTGGGCTCATTTGGGGTCATTTGGGGTCATTGGGGTCATTGGGGGTCATTGGGGGTCATTGGGGGTCATTTGGGTCATTGGGGGTCATTGGGGTAATTGGGGGTCATTTAGGGTCATTTGGGGTCATTGGGGGTCATTGGGGTCATTGGGGTCATTGGGGGTCATTTGGGGGCATTGGGGGTCATTGGTGGTCATTGGGGTCATTGGGGTCATTTTGGGATCATTGGGGTCATTGGGGGTCATTGGGGTCATTGGGGGTCATTGGGGTCATTGGGGGTCATTGGGGTCATTGGGGGTCATTTGGGGTCATTGTTGGTCATTGGGGTCATTGGGGGTCATTTGGGGTCATTTGGGGTCATTTGGGGGTCGTTAGGGGTCATTTGGGGTCATTTTGGGTCAATTAGGGTCATCGGGGGTCATTTTGGGGTCATTTTGGGTGGCTTTGGGTCATTTTGAGGCGGGTTGGGGTTTTTTGGGGGGTTTGGGTCATTTTGGGGGGTTTTGGGCAGTTTGGGGTCATTTTGGGGTGTTTTGGGGGGTTTTAGGTCATTTGGGGGGGTTGGGTCATTTTGCGGGATTTTGGGTCATTTTGGGGGGGTTGGGGGGGTTTCTATTTGAGCCCATTTTGGGTCGATTTCAGCCCATTTGGGGTCATTTTAAGCCCATTTTGGGTGGATTTAAGCCAATTTCGGTTCATTTTGGGTGGATTTGATCCCATTTTGGGTCATTTTAAGCCCATTTTGGGTGGATTTCAGGTATTTCGCTTCATTTTGGGTGGATTTCAGCCCATTTTAAGCCCATTTTGGGTGGATTTAAGCCCATTTTGGGTCATTTTAAGCTGATTTCGGTTCATTTTAAGCCCATTTTGGGTGGATTTAAGCCGATTTCGGGCCATTTTAAGCCGATTTCAGGTCATTTTAAGCCCATTTTGGGTCATTTTAAGCCCATTTTGGTTCATTTTAAGCCCATTTCGCGTCATTTTAAGCCCATTTTGGGTCATTTTAAGCCCATTTTAAGCCCATTTCGGGTCATTTCAAGCCCATTTTGGGCCATTTTAAGCCCATTTCGGGTCATTTTAAGCCCATTTTAAGCCCATTTCAGTTCATTTTAAGCCCATTTTGGGTGGATTTGATCCCATTTCGGGTCATTTTAAGCCCATTTCGGTTCATTTTAAGCCCATTTCGGGTCATTTTAAGCCCATTTCGGGTGGATTTCAGCCGATTTCGGGTCATTTTAAGCCCATTTCGGTTCATTTTAAGCCCATTTCGGGTCATTTTAAGCCCATTTCGGGTGGATTTCAGCCGATTTCGGTTCATTTTAAGCCCATTTCGGGTCATTTTAAGCCCGTTTGGGGTCATTTTAAGCCCATTTCGGGTCATTTTGGGCCATTTTAAGCCCATTTTAAGCCCATTTTGGGTGGATTTCAGCCGATTTTGGTTCATTTTAAGCCCATTTTGGTTCATTTTAAGCCCATTTTGGGTCATTTTAAGCCCGTTTTGGGTCATTTCAAGTCCATTTTAAGCCCATTTTGGGTCATTTTGGGTCATTTTAAGCCCATTTTGGGTCATTTTAAGCCCATTTTAAGCCCATTTTGGGTCATTTTGGGCCATTTTAAGTCCATTTTAAGCCCATTTTGGGTCATTTTGGGCCATTTTAAGCCCATTTTGGGTCATTTTGGTTCATTTTAAGCCCATTCTGGGTCATTTTGGTTCATTTTAAGCCCATTTTGGGTCATTTTGGTTCATTTTAAGCCCATTTTGTGTGGATTTCAGCCCATTTTGGGTCATTTTGGGCCATTTTAAGCCCATTTTAAGCCAATTTCGGTTCATTTTAAGCCCATTTTGGGCCATTTTAAGCCCATTTTGGGTGGATTTCAGCCCATTTCGGGTCATTTTAAGCCCATTTCGGGTCATTTTGGGCCATTTTAAGCCCATTTTAAGCCCATTTTGGGCCATTTTAAGCCCATTTTAAGCCCATTTTGGGCCATTTTAAGCCCATTTTTGGTCCCCCCCAGGTTTGCTGCTCCTGCTCCGCTCGGGCCCCGCCGCGCCCGGGTTCGTGGCCTCGGTTCTGCCCCTGCCCGGGACCGGGATCAGGACCGGGATCAGGATCGGGCCCAGGATCGGGCCCCGGCGGCGCCGCTGCCCCCGGGGGGGGTGCGGGGAGAGCGAGGGGCGGGGCCGCTGCGATCAGGTGAGCGCGGGAGCCAATGGGGACGCGGGGAGCAAAGGGGAGGGCCAATGGGGAGAGGGGAGGGGCGGGGCTTAGGGAATGGGACGGGGTTTAGGGAGGGATGGAGCCAATAGGGAGCGAGGGGGGCGGGGCTTAGGGACGGGGCGGGGCTTGGGGAGAGCGAGGGGCGGGGCCAATATAAAGAGGGGCGGGGCTTAGAGAGTGGAGGGGGGGTAAGGAGGGGAGCGGGGCCAATCAGGAGGGAGGGGGCGGAGCTTAGCGGCGAGGCGGGGGTTAGGGACGGGGAGCGAGGCTTAAGGAGGGAAGGAGCCAATAGGGAGCGACGGGGCGGGGCTTAGGGAGGGGAGCGGGGCCAGTGACCTTGAGAAGGCGGGGACAGAGAGCGGCCAATCAGGAGCGAGGGGGCGGAGCTTATGGAAGAAGGCGGGGCTTGGGGAGAGCGAGGGGCGGGGCCAATTGTGAGAGGGGAAGGGCGGTGCTTAAGGAGGGGAGCGGGGCCAATCAGGAGGGAGGGGGCGGAGCTTAGCGGCGGGGCGGGGCATAGAGACGGGGAGCGAGGCTTAGGGAGGGACGGAGCCAATAGGAAGCGAGGGGGCGGGGCTTAGGAGCGGGGCTTGGGGAGGCCGAGGGGCGGAGCCAATTTAAGGAGGGGCGGGGCCAATCAGGAGGGAGGGGGCGGAGCTTAGCGGCGGGGAGGGGCTTAGGGATGGGGAGCGAGGCTTAGGGAGGGAAGGAGCCAATAGGGAGCGAGGGGGCGGGGCCAGTGACCTTGAGAAGGCGGGGACAGAGAGCGGCCAATCAGGAGCGAGGGGGCGGAGCTTATGGAAGAAGGCGGGGCTTGGGGAGAGCGAGGGGCGGGGCCAATTGTGAGAGGGGGGGGCGGTGCTTAAGGAGGGGGCGGGGCCAATCAGGGGAGGGAGGGGGCGGAGCTTATGGAAGAAGGCGGAGCTTGGGGAGAGCGAGGGGCGGGGCCAATATGAAGAGGGGCGGGGCTTAATAGAGGGGGGCTAAGGAGGGGAGTGGGACCAATCAGGAGGGAGGGGGCGGAGCTTAAGGAGAGGAGCAGGGCCAATGAGGGACGGGGCCAATCAGGAGGGAGGGGGGCGGAGCTTAGGGAAGGGGGGGTGGCTTGAGAAAGGAGAGGCGGGGCTTAAGGAAGGATGAGGGGAAGGGGCGGGGTCACGGAACAACCAATCGGGAGCGAGGGGGCGGGGCTTTGGGAGGGGAGAGGATGGGGCGGGGCCACGGAGGGAAAGGGCCAATCAGGATGAAGGGGGGCGGGGCTTAGGGAGGGGGCGGAGCCATTGAGGGGATGGTGGGGGTGGAGTCAGTGAGGGGCGGGGCTTAGAGGGGGGGAGGGGGCCAATAAGGGGAGGAGCATAGAGGGGGAGGGGCTTATGGAGAAGGGCGGAGCCAATGAGGGGAGGAGCTTGGAGATGGGTGGGGCCAATGAGGGGGCGGGGCCTCGTTGGGGAGGGGCTTGGGGACGGGAGGAGCCACTGAGGGGGGAGGGGCGGGGCCAATCAGGAGCAGGGGTTTGGGGGGCGGGGTTTATAGAGGGGAGGAGCCAATGGGAGGCGGGGCTTATGGAGGGGGCGGGGCTTATGGATGGGCGGGGCTATAGGGCTCTATGGGCCCTATAGGGCCCCCCCCATGACCCCATTGCTCCGCCCCCCCCCAGCACCGGGGTCTCTGTGTCTGTGGGGCCGGGTTCACGGGGCCGGAGTGCGCGGAGCCAATGGGGCCGGGGAGCATCCAATGGGAGCCTATGGAGGAGGTGAGGGGCTATGGGGCTCTATGGGGCTCTATGGGGCTCTATGGGGTTCTATGGGGTCTCTATGGGGTCTCTATGGGTCTCTATGGGGTCTCTATGGGTCTCTATGGGTCTCTATGGGTCTCTATGTGTCCCTATGGGTCTCTATGGGTCTCTATGGGTCTCTATGGGTCTCTATGGGGTCTCTATGGGTCTCTATGGGGTCTCTATGGGTCTCTATGGGTCTCTATTTGTCTCTATGGGTCTCTATGGGGTCTCTGGGGTCTCCATGGGTCTCTATGGGTCTCTATGGGGTCTCTATGGGTCTCTATGGGTCTCTATGGGTCTCTATGGGTTCTCTATGGGTCTCTATGGGGTCTCTATGGGTCTCTATGGGGTCTCTATGGGGTCTCTATGGGTCTCTATGGGTCTCTATGGGGTCTCTATGGGTCTCTATGGGGTCTCTATGGGGTCTCTATGGGTCTCTATGGGTCCCTATGGGTCTCTATGTGTCTCTATGGGTCTCTATGGGGTCTCTATGGGTCTCTATGGGGTCTCTATGGGTCTCTATGGGGTCTCTATGGGTCTCTATGGGTCTCTCTGGGTCCCGCAGGCTTCGGGCTCCGGGTTCCTGCAGCGCTTTGGGCACTCCCTGGTCGAGGGCCCCAATGGGAGCCTTTGGATGTTCGGGGGCCTGGCCCCGCCCCACGGCCTCCAGGCGGATGTGCACAGGTGGGGCTGCCCCATAGATCCCTGCCCCATGGATCCCTGCCCCATAGATCCCTGCCCCATGGATCCCTGCCCCATGGATCCCTGCCCCATGGATCCCTGCCCCATGGATCCCTGCCCCATGGATCCCTTCACCGTGCCCCATAGCTCCCCTGCCCCATGGATCCCTACCCCATAGATCCCTTCACCCTGCCCCATGGATCCCTGCCCCATAGATCCCTGCCCCATTGCGCCCCATTGTGCCCCATCCCTTGCGCCCATTGTGCCCCATAGCGCCCCTGCCCCATTGCGCCCTGCCCCATTGTGCCCCACAGCTCCCTTTACCCCATAGCTCCCTTCTGCCCCATAGCTCCCCCTTGTGCCCCATTGCGCCCCTAGCTCCCCATTGCTCCCTCCCCCATTGCGCCCCATAGCACCCCCCATGCGCCCTGTGCCCCATAGCCCTGCCCCATTGTGCCCCATTGTGCCCTGCCCCATTGCACCCCATAGCTCCCCCCATTGTGCCCCATAGCTCCCTTTACCCCGTAGCTCCCTTCTCCTGCCCCATAGCTCCCCCCATTGCGCCCCATTGTGCCCCGTAGCACCCCCATTGCACCCCATAGCTCCCCCCATTGTGCCCCATAGCTCCCCCCATTGCGCCCCATAACTCCCCCCCATAGCTCCCTTTACCCCATAGCTCCCTTCTCCTGCCCCATAGCTCCCCCATTGCGCCCCATTGTGCTCCGTAGCACCCCCATTGCACCCCATAGCACCCCCCATTGCGCCCCATAGCTCCCCCCATTGTGCCACATAGCACCCCCCATTGTGCCCCATAGCTCCCCCCATTGTGCCCCATAGCTCCCCCCATTGTGCCCCATAGCTCCCCCCATTGCGCCCCATTGCACCCCCCATTGTGCCCCATAGCACCCCCCATTGCACCCCATAGCTCCCTTCTCCTCCCCCATAGCTCCCCCCATAGCGCCCCATTGTGCCCCATAGCTCCCTTCTCCTGCCCCATTGCGCCCCATTGCGCCCCATTGTGCCCCATAGCTCCCTTCTCCTGCCCCATAGCACCCCCCCATAGCTCCCTTTACCCCATAGCTCCCTTCTCCTGCCCCATAGCTCCCCCCATTGCACCCCATAGCTCCCCCCTTGCGCCCCATTGTGCCCCATAGCGCCCCATAGCTCCCCCCATTGCGCCCCATTGTGCCCCATTGTGCCCCATTGTGCCCCATAGCACCCCCCATTGTGCCCCATTGTGCCCCATAGCACCCCCCATTGCGCCCCATAGCTCCCCCCATTGTGCCCCATAGCTCCCCCCATTGCGCCCCATAGCTCCCATAGCTCCCCCCATTGCGCCCCATTGTGCCCCATAGCTCCCCCCATTGCGCCCCATTGTGCCCCATTGCGCCCCATAGCTCCCTGCCCCCATTGTGCCCCATTGCGCCCTGCTCCCCCTTGTGCCCCATTGCGCCCATAGCTCCCCCGCCCCATTGCGCCCCATTGTGCCCCATAGCTCCCCCCATTGCACCCCATAGCTCCCCCCATTGCGCCCCATTGCTCCCCATAGCTCCCCCCATTGCGCCCCATAGCACCCCCCATTGTGCCCCATAGCTGCCCCCATTGTGCCCCATAGCTCCCCCATTGTGCCCCATTGTGCCCCATAGCTCCCCCCATTGTGCCCCATAGCTTCCCCCGTTGCGCCCCATTGCGCCCCATAGCTGCCCCCATTATGCCCCATAGCTCCCCCCATTGTGCACCCCATTGTGCCCCATAGCTCCCCCCCTTGCGCCCCATAACTCCCCCCATAGCTCCATTCTCCTGCCCCATAGCTCCCCCCATTGCACCCCATTGCGCCCCATAGCTCCCCCCATAGCGCCCCATGTGCCCCATTGCGCCCCATAGCTCCCCCCATTGCGCCCCATTGTGCCCCATTGTGCCCCATAGCTCCCTCCATTGCGCCCCATTGCACCCCCCATTGTGCCCCATAGCACCCCCCATTGTGCCCCATAGCTCCCCCCATTGTGCCCCATAGCTCCCCCCATTGCGCCCCATTGTGCCCCATAGCTCCCTTCTCCTGCCCCATTGCGCCCCATTGCGCCCCATTGTGCCCCAGCTCCGCCCATTGCGCCCCCATTGCGCCCCATAGCACCCCCCATTGCGCCCCATTGCGCCCCATAGCTCCCCCCATTGCACCCCATAGCTCCCTTCTCCTCCCCCATAGCTCCCCCCTTGTGCCCCATTGTGCCCCATAGCTCCCCCCATTGTGCCCCATAGCTCCCCCCATTGCGCCCCATAGCTCCCCCCATTGTGCCCCATAGCTTCCCCCATTGCGCCCCATAGCTCCCCCCATTGCTCCCCATAGCACCCCCCATTGTGCCCCATAGCTCTCTTCTCCTCCCCCATAGCTCCTCCCATTGTGCCCCATAGCTCCCTTCTCCTCCCCCATAGCTCCCCCATTGCGCCCCATTGTGCCCCATAGCTCCCCCCATTGCACCCCATAGCACCCCCATTGCGCCCCATAGCTCCCCCATTGTGCCCCATAGCTCACCCATTGCGCCCCATTGCGCCCCATTGTGCCCCATAGCACCCCATTGCTCCCCATAGCTCCCCCCATTGCGCCCCATAGCACCCCCCATTGCGCCCCATTGTGCCCCATAGCACCCCCCATTGTGCCCCATTGTGCCCAAAGCACCCCCCATTGCACCCCATAGCTCCCCCCATTGTGCCCCATAGCTCCCACCCTTGCACCCCATAGCTCCCTCCATTGCACCCCATAGCTCCCTTCTCCTGCCCCATAGCTCCCCCCATTGTGCCCCATTGCGCCCCATAGCTCCCCCCATTGCTCCCCATAGCTCCCCCCATTGCGCCCCATTGTGCCCCATAGCTCCCCCATTGCGCCCCATTGCTCCCCATAGCTCCCCCCATTGCGCCCCATTGTGCCCCATAGCTCACCCATTGTGCCCCATTGCACCCCATAGCACCCCTCATTGCGCCCCATAGCACCCCCCATTGCACCCCATTGCGCCCCATAGCTCCCCCCATTGTGCCCCATAGCTCCCCCATTGTGCCCCATTGCGCCCCATAGCTCCCCCCATAGCTGTGCCCCATAGCTCGCCCCATTGCGCCCCATAGCTCCCCCCATTGCTCCCCATAGCTCCCCCCATTGCGCCCCATTGTGCCCCATAGCTCCCTTCTCCTGCCCCATAGCACCCCCCATTGCGCCCCATAGCTCCCTTTACCCCATAGCTCCCTTCTCCTGCCCCATAGCTCCCCACATTGACCCCTCACATTGACCCCTCCCCCTCCCCCTCCCCCCCCGCAGGTTCTCCCCGGCCGAGCGCCGCTGGACGCAGGTGCTGACGGTGGGGGAGGGGGAGGAGGGGGCGGGGCCGGGCCCCTCCCCCCGCTTCCTGCACGCGGCGGCGCCGCTGCTCGGCCCCGCCCCCTCCCTGATGGTGCTCGGGGGGGTCACGGGGGGCGGGGCCGCCGCCGACGACGCCTGGGTCCTGGAGCTGGGGGGGCTGCGGTGGAGGAGGGAGGAGGTGAGGACCCATTGGGAGCCATTGGGACCCATAGAGACCCATTGGGAGCCATTGGGAGCCATTGGGACCCATAGGGACCATAGGGACCAATAGGGACCATAGGGACCAATAGAGAGCCATTGGGACCCATAGAGACCCATAGAGACCCATAGAGACACATAGGGACCCATAGAGACCCATAGGGACACATAGGGACCCATAGAGACCCATAGACCCATAGAGACCCATAGAGACACATAGAGACCCCATAGAGACCCATAGAGACCCATAGAGACACATAGAGACCCATAGGGACCCATAGGGACCCATAGGGACCCATAGAGACCCATAGAGACCCATAGAGACCCATAGGGACCCATAGGGACCCATAGAGACCCATAGAGACCCATAGAGACCCCATAGGGACCCATAGGGACCCATAGGGACCCATAGGGACCCATAGGGACCCATAGAGACCCATAGAGACCCATAGGGACCTATAGGGATCCATAGAGACCCCATAGAGAGTTACAGGTCAGAGCCCCAAACCCTGCCCCATAGCAGCACTTGGGGGTCAGAGCCCCACACTTGGGGGTCAGAGCCCCACACTTGGGGGTCACTGCCCCACCCACTGCCCCATAGCAGCACTTGGGGGTCAGAGCCCCACACTTAGGGGTCACTACCCCACACCCTGCCCCATAGCAGCACTAGGGAGTCAGTGCCCCACACTTAGGGGTTCAGCCCCACACTTGGGGGTCAGAGCCCCACACTTGGGGGTCCAGCCCCACACTTGGGGGTCAGAGCCCCACCCCCTGCCCCATAGCAGCACTTGGGGGTCAGTGCCCCACACTTGGGGGTCAGTGCCCCACACTTAGGGGTCCAGCCCCACACTTGTGGGTCACTGCCCCACACTTGGGGGTCACTGCCCCACACTTAGGGGTCACTGCCCCACACTTGGGGGTCACTGCCCCACACTTAGGGGTCACTGCCCCACACTTGTGGGTCACTGCCCCATGGCGTCACTGATGGCCCCTCCCCACCCCTCCCCCCCCCGCAGGGTCCCGGCCTCCCCCTCGCCGGCCACTCGCTGACGGCGCGCGGGGTCACGTGGCTGCTCCTGGTGGGCGGGGCCTCGGCCGGGGGCGGGGCCAACACCGCCCTGCGCCGCTTCCTGCTGCGGGAGCGC
>NW_026913685.1:0-7234 GCF_034315485.1 Pezoporus occidentalis | reverse complement strand
ACACAGTTTCCCCCAAAAAATTCCCCCAAAATTCTGCTGTCCTCTGCACTAATGCTGCCATTTCAATATTCATGAAGTTTTCCATTGTTAAAACTTGAAGACTATGAAATAGAAAAGTGGGATTCAGGAGTGTCGTGGTTTAAACCCAGTCAGGTAACTCGTTCACTCACCCCCCTTTTTTCCCCTTTCCCCCTACTCCCGGAGGGACGGAGAGGAGAATCGAAAAAAATGAAACTCCCACGGGTTCAGAAGAACAGTTTAGTAACTAAGGATAACACAAATCACTACTGCTACCACCAATAATGATAAAGGAAATAACAAGGGAAAAGAATACACCACTCCCCACCAGCCAACAACTTGCCTCCAAAGCCCGACCACACCCTTTTAACCTGCCCTTTCCAGACCCCCAGTTACAACCCGGGGCTTTGACGTGCTGTGGTATGGAAACCCTTTGTCAGTTTGGGTCAGGTGTCCTGTCTCTGCTTCCTCCTGGCTTCCCCTCCTCCCTGGCAGAGCAGGGAGGCTACAAAGCCCTTTGGGCAAACCAAAACATCGTGATCGGCTCTGTTCCCAGGCCGAAAGTCAAAACACAGCACTGCACCAGCTACAAGAAGGAGAAAAATGTGACTGCTGACCCAGACAAGGAGGAATTTGGCTGGGTTTGCATGCACACTCAGGTTTTGGGATGGAAGGGGATTTCTGGCAACCAGGTCCCTGGGGAAGGCGTGAATACAAAAAGCGAGTTCATCGTAATGAGTTAGCTGGCAAGAAAAAAGAGTCAAAGAATAACCTCCATGTCCTCCACTCAGGGGCACTTTCATGCACTGCTTTTGGTTTTGCTGAGTGCTCTCACCAACCCCATCCGTGGAAACCCTCCCTTGGCAGCCCGGGAGTAAGCACCCTGGAGCTGCTCCCCCGCTCCCATCCAGGACAGTCCATTGCCTTTAGAGAGCTAACAAAGTCATCCCCCTAAGAAGAGGGCCACTTTACTGACTAGAATGGAAAGTCATCTTAGAGACTGCTTTAGGAAGGCAAGGTTACCAAGTCATCACTTTTCACTCACTAGATTGCAATTGGTGGCGATGAAGGTACCTGGAGTAAGAAAAGTCAGTTTCAAACCAAAGATACTCATTTTTCTTTGCACCTTGGGGGGCTTTGACAAATGGGCCAGCCCACGTTCTCAGAGCACCAGGAGCCACACGAATCTCAGACAGTGATCTCCAGGGGGGAAATAAACCCTACCAAGTGGCAGAGCAGTACACGAGAGGTGTGTGCTGCC
Source organism: Pezoporus occidentalis (assembly GCF_034315485.1). Lineage (NCBI taxonomy): Eukaryota > Metazoa > Chordata > Aves > Psittaciformes > Psittacidae > Pezoporus > Pezoporus occidentalis. The sequence goes on along the minus strand of NW_026913685.1, from coordinate 5,955 downwards.
TCCCCAATTCCCCTTCCACTGCTTCCCAGCCAGTCTGACACAGGACTCAGCTCAGGGAAGGTGGCACCCCCCAGAATGGGGAGCCCACCCACCCAGTACACCCACCATCCCACACCCAGGGCTCCAGAGTCGGAAGAAGGAGTAGGGGGGGAAAGGGGGGAGCCCCCTGCCCTTTTAAACCCATCCCTTTCACCATTTGGAATTAAAAAGGCACACAAGTAAATGCCCCAGGTTCAGGAAAAAGGGCACGGGGCAGAGTGGAAAGCCCCCGTAAGAACCATCAGAGTGACCTCCAGCAAAAGACACATTTGTTGGACAGGCCGGCTGTGGGGCCCATTGCCAAAATTTTTCCCCCCAAAGCTGAAGGCCTTACCCCCCCAAGGGAAGTTGTCCCTAATTCCTACCTGCCCCCACCCCCTGGGGGGGATGCAGCCCAGCACACAGGGGGGTTCTGGGCTAAAAGGACACTCAAGCCAGGTCACGGGGAATTTTTCCCCCAAAACCCCAAGTCCTTCTCCTCAGGGCTGCCCACCCATCCCACTAGACTATCCACCCACAACAACACATTAAATGGTGTGCCCTTTCCACCAAAAAATGCAGATCTTTGTTTCAGGGACCTCAAGTCCCAAAAAACTTCCCCTTTTGGGGGGTTTTCGTCTGCTGTGTACCGCAGGAGGCAGGAGTTTTTTTAAACAGACAGCAGAATAACGGGAAAAAAGAACAGAAAATTCAATTCCATGCTCCAACAAAAAATTCTTTCCCAAAAACCTTGGCCACGGTCATGTCCCCTTCACAGCTGGATTTTAAAGTTTGAAATGTGAAACTACAGCGGGAAGATGAAATTTGGTTTCATTAATTAATACTGCTCTTTTAAACAATACTTCATTTGGAAATTGTACTCCCTCAGTAAGTGTTTTATTTTTTAATTTCAATTTAAAAAAAGGGAGAAAAAAAAGAGACATTTACCTTTGTCCCAGAGCTTACCCAAAAACTAAAGGAACCTGGAAACCAACAAAACAATAATCAAACTATTGATTGGAACCTGCAATAACTAAACACAAAACAGAATTGGTACACCAAACGTACAGCTCACACCCCAACGCTGCTCTTTCCCATGGCCAAGGGGGGTTTACCCAGTGCCCCCCAAAGGTTTCCCTTTTCCCGGGAAAAGGGGAAAAGGCCATGGCTCCCCAAAGGGACTTTAGACAACGGAACACTTTTTTTTTTGGCTATTTTTTATTGCTTGTCCTTTTTGAATAACAGAGGGTGGCCAAAATTCTCCAGGGACAGGAAGGAGACCAACAGGTCTAGCCCAACGTGGAACACCTGCGGGACCCAGGGGATAGGATGGGGGGAAGGAGCAGGACAGGGAACCAGAAGACCCCCCCCACCCCTAAGCCATCACCCCAAAAAGGGGCCCCCCCAAAACCCCAAGAGACCAATTCCCCTCTGACCAGCCTGGAGGACAACATCTGATTCAGCAGGGAGGGCAGAGGCAGCGAACCACAATGCAGGGCTCAGCTTGAACCCAGACTTCACAGGTTCACCAATTCCACCTTCACTGCCCATGAAGGAGCTGCAGAGAGGGAGCCGCTGCGTTATGCCCAGAGGAAAGCTGATTTCACGTCACCTTCCTGCTCCTCAACCAAGAGCAATACAACTTCATTTCAATTTACTGGCCCAGGAAGATTAATTCCACAGCATTTCTTAAGCACTAAGTACTATTATTACCAAAACTGCTCGAGCTGGGCTCTTTTTCCTCTTTGAAAAAAGGGCCTAGGGACCAATATGTCTGAAGGATTAAAAGTCACTTCAAAAACCAACATAAAAATAAGAGGGATTTGAGAAGCCCGACTGGGTCATTCACACTGCAGCACTTACACATCGATGGCCTGGCTGTCCCCACACCAGCACATCTCAACTGACTGCTTTAGGCTGACATTTATATTAACACTTTCAGGAGAAAAATCAACTTTTAGGTATCAAGCCTCCTTCCTGCCAATCAGCATGAAATTAACAGGGGAGAAAAGCCTTCTGCTCAGCAGAACTGCCCTTCATCTCCTACAGCAAGTAGCACAGGGAGCCTGCTCATATGTCACCATGTGTCTCTTGCATGGTGAGGTCCCAGGGGAGTGTGACTGTGCCCCAGAGTCCCCCACAGCTCCCAGGACACTGAGCCACGAACTACAGTGAGAGCTAAAAATTAAACCGTGTGAAGATGCAGATGCCCACGTGGCTGAGGACACTCCTGTCTCCTCACACCAGTTCTAGCCTTGCTGGGGGCTAGGACACAGGCAGTTTGAGCCTGACCAGTCCCCTGAAGCGACTCTCCAGGAGACTCTATGGACAGCACAGGGGAAGTGGCTGCAGGAGCAACCAGTGGGAACCCCCTGTTACATGGCAACGGGGCCAATTGCCACATTAAGCAGGGCTTTGGGGACATCAGTGTCAGGCTGCTCCTACGTCCTGAAGCTCCCTCTCCCCATCCAGCTCTGTGGGAATGGACAGTATTCCAGCCTTTGCCTCCCTAAATGAATAAACCCCTATACAGCACAGAAGAAAGAACTACTGCAAGCCAAAAAAGCCTTGGTATTTCATACGGCCAATCCTCCAATCCCCTCCTGGAGAAAGGCATCAGCACTTCTAACATGGAATTTATAGACTCAAAAGCCAAATGCAATACTGGGGACACTTTTTTCTATGACTGGAGGAGACCCAGAAGACCCTGTGGCAACTTCTCACAAGGGGAAAAAAACGAAATGATTTGGTATAAATTTTTTTTTCCCTTAAAATAAAGGTTTTCCCATAAAAACCTTTAGCTGTTTTGGAAAAAATTAAAGGGGAAAAAGGGAAAAAAACAAAGGGGAAAATTTCAGGAAAAACCCAAAAAAACTCCTTTTAAAAATCCTTTAAAAAATACCCCCACTAAACCCCTTTTTAAAAGGGGTTTTTTCCCCCCCCAAAATGGGGAAAAAAAAATTTTGGGAAAAAAATTTTTTTAAAAAAAAAAAATTTTGTTTAAAAAAGGGCCCCAAAAAAATTTTCAAAAAAAGGGGGGGCCCCGGGGTTTTTTATTTTTTTGGGGAAATTTTTCTAAAAAAAAATTTTTAAAAAAATTTTTAAAATCCCTTTTTTTTAAACCCCAAAAAAAATTTTAATTTTTTCCGGGGATTAGGAAGAAGTTTCCCCCCAACTTTTTTTAAAAAATTTTTTTGCCCCGAAAAGGGGTTTTCTCCTAAAACCCAAAAAAATTCCCTCCCTTTTACCGAAAAACCCGTTAAAGACAAGGGAAAAAAAAAAATCCTTTTTAAAATTTTTTTTAAGGGGGTTTGGGGGCCATCCCCTTTTTTTTTTAAAAATTTCCCAAAAATTTCTTTTTTGGGGGCCCCCCCCGCCCAAAAAAAGGAATTTTTTTCCAAAAAACTAGGGAAAAAATTTTTTTTAAATTTAAATAAACGTCCCCAACAAACCCTTTTTTAAGGGGGTTTTAAATGAACCCAAAAAATTTTTTTTCCAAAAAAAAACCCCCCCATAGGAAAAAAATTTTTTGGGCCCCAATTCCCTTTTGCCCTTAAAAAAAATCCCCCTTTTTTAAAATTTTTTGGTTTAAAACCCCCAATTAAAATTTTCCAAAAATAGAAAAAAATCCCTTTTTCTTCAGAAATTTTCTTTTGGGTTAATAGCAAAAGGGGGAAAACCCCTTCCCCGGTTTAAAAAACCCCCCTAAAGGGAAAAACCCCAAAAACCCGTTAAAAAGGGGTTGGTTTTTTAAACTTTTTTTAAAAAAAAATTTGGTTTTAAAAAAAAAAGGTCTTATTTTTTGCAAACCCGGCCACCCCCCTAAAATGGGAAACCCCCCCACAGTTTTTCCCCCACCGGAAAAAAATTTTTTTAAAATGGTTTTTCCCATTTTTTTTAAAAAATGGGTTAAACCTTGGGGTTCCCGGCCCCCCAGGAAAAGGGAAAGGGGGGGCCCCAAAAAGGGTTTTTTTGGGGGGAAAAAACTGATTTCAAAATTGGGGTTTTTTTTCCCTTATTTTTAAAAAAACCCCAAAAAAGGGTTTCCCCTTCCCCCCCTTTTGGGGTTTGGGGGGTTAAACCCCCTTTTCCCCCCCCAAAACCCTTTTTTTTTTTGGGTTTTTAAACCTTTTAACCCAAATTTTCCTTTCTTTTCAAACCCATAAGTTTTGGAAAAACAAAATGAATTTTTGGGTTTTTGTAAATTTAGGATTGCTTTGGTTTTTTTTAAAAAAATTTAAAAAATTTTTTCCCCAAAGGGGGGTTTTTTGTTTAAACCAAAATTTTTCCGGGGTTTTCAGGAGGGGGTTTTTTGGGCTTCCCCTTAACCCCCCTGTTTAGGGGTTTAGAAAAAGGGGTTTTTTCCCGTTCCCCAAATCTTTTGGGAGTTTCTTAAAAGGGGGGGGCCCCTTTCTTTCCCCCCCTTTGGGCGAAAAAACCCTTTTTCCCCCCTGTTGGGCCCCTTTCCTGAAAACCGGGGGGTTTTGGGAAAGGGGGGTTTTAAAATAAAAACCCTTAAATTAATTTTTGGTCAAAATCCTGGGGGGGGCCCTTTCCCGGGGTGGGAAAAATGGGGCACGGGTTTCCCCAATTTGGGCAATGGAAAAGCGTTCTGTGTTTGCTTTGGGTAATTTTTCTGGGGTTTTTTTAAAAAGGGGTTGGGGGGAAATTGTTTAAAAATTTTTTGGGGGGGTGGGGTAAAGTTTGGGGAAAAAAAATTTTTTTTTCCAAAAAAAAGTGATTTGAGTTTTTCCTTTAAATTTTTTTTTTTTTTTAAATTTCCCCCCTTTTGTTTAAAACGGGGAAATAGTTTAATGCCTTTTTAAAAATTGCTAAACCCTTTTGGGAGCCATCCCTTTCTCCCCCCCCAAAAAAGGGGTATTTGGGGGTGGCCGGGTATTCACCTTCCCAAGGGAAAAAAAGGGCTTGGGGCGGACCTTACATTTGGTGACCGGGCTTTTTTGGGGGTTTAGCAGGCCAAATCAATTTTGATTTTGGGGGTTTCCTTACAAACTTTGGGAGAGGGGGAAGCCTGGAAACACAAGGAAATTTTTTTCCCCCCCTTTTTTCTAAATTGTTAAAAAAACATTACAGGAGAAAATTTAAATGAAATTTTTTAAAAAAATTTCTTAATAAACCAAATTTACCCAAGCTGAGCCAAAGATTAAAACCGGGGAAAGGGTGGAATCCCGGGGAAGGTTTGGGAATAAATTTTTCTTTTGGAGCTGGAAGTTTTTTTTTTTCCCCTGTTACTGTTTTTTAAAAATAATTTGCCCCCTGCGGACAACAACAAAACCCCAAAGAAGTGGGAAGGTTTATAGATTGGGGGCCCCCTGAAAAAAAGATCTCTCTGATTGGGGGAAATGGGCCACACTTTGAATTTTTTTGGGGGGACTGGAATATTATTAAAAAACCCTGAAAAAGGGGGTTTTGGGTACAAACCCCCGGCCCTCATTTTGACCCAGCCCCCCCCCGGGGGGGCCCCCCCCCCAGGGGTAAATAAAGGGGAGATTGGCCCCTTTTCCCGGAGGGGTTAAGGGTTGCTTGGTTTCAAAAACGTGGAACCCCACGACCGGGCCTTTCCCCAAAAAAATGTGTCTTTTGCAGGCATTTGATCGTTCTATTGGGACGGGGCCTTTTCCATTTCCCGGGGCCCTAACCGGGGGCAGTTTTATTTTCCCCCTTTAAATTTGCAATCGGTAAGGGTTTAAAAGAGGTGGCCCCCCCTTCTCCGGACCCTTCTTCCAAGATTACCCGGGGTTTGGGGGGGTTTGGGGGAGGGGGGTTGGGCTCCAATCGGGGAGCGGGGATCCCCCCCAAGCTGATTGTGTAGAGGGCTGGGAAGCAGGGGGAAAGGGGAGGAAAAAACCCCCCCGGGATCCTGAAATTTCCCCACGGGTAGAGGGGCCCCCAGACACGCTGGTTCTTTTTCTCGGG
>NW_026913684.1:0-14501 GCF_034315485.1 Pezoporus occidentalis | reverse complement strand
CAGAGCCTGACCTCTGCTGCGCAGCAACACAGTCAGCACAGAAAGAACAGTGGCATCTGCTCCCACAGCAGAAGAACCAGCAGGGAAAGCTAGTGCTGGGCCTCTTCAGCACACAGGCTGCTTTGCAACGGTGTCACCATCATTGCAGTCTCTCCTCGGTTTCATACCTAAAAGTCCATTTGAATCCAAATTCTCAGCTGGTCGCTCTCAGCTGCAGGCAGCCCAGTGAGTACAGCACGAACGTTTGGCCTCTGCTCCCACAGCAGAAGTGTCAGGATTGAAAGCTTGTGCTGGACCTGTTCAGCACACAATCACCTTTACATTGGTGCATCCATCGTTGCTTTCACTGCTCCCTTTCATACAGGTGCTCTCTGCTGCACAGCAACAGAGTCAGCACAGAATGAACAGTGGCATCTGCTCCCACAGCAGAAGAACCAGCAGGGAAAGCTAGTGCTGGGCCTCTTCAGCACACAGGCTGCTTTGCAACGGTGTCACCATCATTGCAGTCTCTCCTCGGTTTCATACCTAAAACTCCATTTGAATCCAAATTCTCAGCTGGTCTCTCTCAGCTGCAGGCAGCACAGTGAGTACAGCACGAACGTTTGGCTTCTGCTCCCACAGCAGAAGAGCCAGGAGGTTAAGCTGGTGCTGGACCTGTTCAGCACGCAAACACCTTTACATTGGTGCATCCATCGTTGCTTTCACTGCTCACTTTCATACAGGAAAAGCATTTGAATGGAATCAGTTCAGAGCCTGCTCTCTGCTGCGCAGCAACACAGTCAGCGCAGAATGAACAGTGGCATCTGCTCCCACAGCAGAAGAACCAGCAGGGAAAGCTAATGCTGGGCCTCTTCAGCACACAGGCTGCTTTGCAACGGTGTCACCATCATTGCAGTCTCTCCTCGGTTTCATACCTAAAACTCCATTTGAATCCAAATTCTCTCTCAGCTGGCACACAATCACCTTTACATTGGTGCATCCATCGTTGCTTTCACTCTCTCTCTGCTGCGCAGCTGCAGTGGCATCTGCTCCCACAGCAGAAGAACCAGCAGCAGCACAGTTTGAGTACAGCACGAACGTTTGGCCTCTGCTCCCACAGCAGAAGAGCCAGGAGGAAAAGCTGGTGTTGGACCTGTTCAGCACACAGTCACTTTGACATCGGTGCATCCATCTTTGCTTTCACTGCTCCCTTTCATACAGGAAAAGCATTTGAATGGAATCAGTCCAGAGCCTGCTCTCTGCTGCGCAGCAACACAGTCAGCACAGAATGAACAGTGGCATCTGCTCCCACAGCAGAAGAACCAGCAGGGAAAGCTAGTGCTGGGCCTCTTCAGCACACAGGCTGCTTTGCAACGGTGTCACCATCATTGCAGTCTCTCCTCGGTTTCATACCTAAAACTCCATTTGAATCCAAATTCTCAGCTGGTCTCTCTCAGCTGCAGGCAGCACAGTGAGTACAGCACGAACGTTTGGCCTCTGCTCCCACAGCAGAAGAGCCAGGAGGGAAAGCTGGTGCTGGACCTGTTCAGCACACAATCACCTTTACATTGGTGCATCCATCGTTGCTTTCACTGCTCCCTTTCATACAGGAAAAGCATTTGAATGGAATCAGTTCAGAGCCTGCTCTCTGCTGCGCAGCAACACAGTCAGCACAGAATGAACAGTGGCATCTGCTCCCACAGCAGAAGAACCAGCAGGGAAAGCTAGTGCTGGGCCTCTTCAGCACACAGGCTGCTTTGCAACGGTGTCACCATCATTGCAGTCTCTCCTCGGTTTCATACCTAAAAGTCCATTTGAATCCAAATTCTCAGCTGGTCGCTCTCAGCTGCAGGCAGCACAGTGAGTACAGCACGAACGTTTGGCTTCTGCTTGCTGGACCTGTCCAGCACACAATCACCTTTACATTGGTGCATCCATCGTTGCTTTCACTGCTCCCTTTCATACAGGAAAAGCATTTGAATGGAATCAGTTCAGAGCCTGCTCTCTGCTGCGCAGCAACACAGTCAGCACAGAATGAACAGTGGCATCTGCTCCCACAGCAGAAGAACCAGCAGGGAAAGCTAGTGCTGGGCCTCTTCAGCACACAGGCTGCTTTGCAACGGTGTCACCATCATTGCAGTCTCTCCTCGGTTTCATACCTAAAACTCCATTTGAATCCAAATTCTCAGCTGGTCTCTCTCAGCTGCAGGCAGCACAGTGAGTACAGCACGAACGTTTGGCCTCTGCTCCCACAGCAGAAGAGCCAGGAGGTTAAGCTGGTGCTGGACCTGTTCAGCACACAATCACCTTTACATTGGTGCATCCATCGTTGCTTTCACTGCTCCCTTTCATACAGGAAAAGCATTTGAATGGAATCAGTTCAGAGCCTGCTCTCTGCTGCGCAGCAACACAGTCAGCACAGAATGAACAGTGGCATCTGCTCCCACAGCAGAAGAACCAGCAGGGAAAGCTAGTGCTGGGCCTCTTCAGCACACAGGCTGCTTTGCAACGGTGTCACCATCATTGCAGTCTCTCCTCGGTTTCATACCTAAAAGTCCATTTGAATCCAAATTCTCAGCTGGTCGCTCTCAGCTCCAGCAGCACAGTGAGTACAGCACGAACGTTTGGCTTCTGCTCCCACAGCAGAAGTGTCAGGATTGAAAGCTTGTGCTGGACCTGTCCAGCACACAATCACCTTTACATTGGTGCATCCATCGTTGCTTTCACTGCTCCCTTTCATACAGGAAAAGCATTTGAATGGAATCAGTTCAGAGCCTGCTCTCTGCTGCGCAGCAACACAGTCAGCACAGAAAGAACAGTGGCATCTGCTCCCACAGCAGAAGAACCAGCAGGGAAAGCTAGTGCTGGGCCTCTTCAGCACACAGGCTGCTTTGCAACGGTGTCACCATCATTGCAGTCTCTCCTCGGTTTCATACCTAAAACTCCATTTGAATCCAAATTCTCAGCTGGTCGCTCTCAGCTGCCCAGCAGCACAGTGAGTACAGCACGAACGTTTGGCCTCTGCTCCCACAGCAGAAGAGCCAGGAGGGAAAGCTGGTGCTGGACCTGTTCAGCACACAATCACCTTTACATTGGTGCATCCATAGTTGCTTTCACTGCTCCCTTTCATACAGGAAAAGCATTTGAATGGAATCAGTTCAGAGCCTGCTCTCTGCTGCGCAGCAACACAGTCAGCACAGAATGAACAGTGGCATCTGCTCCCACAGCAGAAGAACCAGCAGGGAAAGCTAGTGCTGGGCCTCTTCAGCACACAGGCTGCTTTGCAACGGTGTCACCATCATTGCAGTCTCTCCTCGGTTTCATACCTAAAACTCCATTTGAATCCAAATTCTCAGCTGGTCGCTCTCAGCTGCAGCAGCACAGTGAGTACAGCACGAACGTTTGGCTTCTGCTCCCACAGCAGAAGAGCCAGGATTGAAAGCTTGTGCTGGACCTGTTCAGCACACAATCACCTTTACATTGGTGCATCCATCGTTGCTTTCACTGCTCCCTTTCATACAGGAAAAGCATTTGAATGGAATCAGTTCAGAGCCTGCTCTCTGCTGCGCAGCAACACAGTCAGCACAGAATGAACAGTGGCATCTGCTCCCACAGCAGAAGAACCAGCAGGGAAAGCTAGTGCTGGGCCTCTTCAGCACACAGGCTGCTTTGCAACGGTGTCACCATCATTGCAGTCTCTCCTCGGTTTCATACCTAAAACTCCATTTGAATCCAAATTCTCAGCTGGTCGCTCTCAGCTGCAGGCAGCACAGTGAGTACAGCACGAACGTTTGGCTTCTGCTCCCACAGCAGAAGAGCCAGGATTGAAAGCTTGTGCTGGACCTGTTCAGCACACAATCACCTTTACATTGGTGCATCCATCGTTGCTTTCACTGCTCCCTTTCATACAGGAAAAGCATTTGAATGGAATCAGTTCAGAGCCTGCTCTCTGCTGCGCAGCAACACAGTCAGCACAGAATGAACAGTGGCATCTGCTCCCACAGCAGAAGAACCAGCAGGGAAAGCTAGTGCTGGGCCTCTTCAGCACACAGGCTGCTTTGCAACGGTGTCACCATCATTGCAGTCTCTCCTCGGTTTCATACCTAAAACTCCATTTGAATCCAAATTCTCAGCTGGTCGCTCTCAGCTGCAGGCAGCACAGTGAGTACAGCACGAACGTTTGGCTTCTGCTCCCACAGCAGAAGAGCCAGGATTGAAAGCTTGTGCTGGACCTGTTCAGCACACAATCACCTTTACATTGGTGCATCCATCGTTGCTTTCACTGCTCCCTTTCATACAGGAAAAGCATTTGAATGGAATCAGTTCAGAGCCTGCTCTCTGCTGCGCAGCAACACAGTCAGCACAGAATGAACAGTGGCATCTGCTCCCACAGCAGAAGAACCAGCAGGGAAAGCTAGTGCTGGGCCTCTTCAGCACACAGGCTGCTTTGCAACGGTGTCACCATCATTGCAGTCTCTCCTCGGTTTCATACCTAAAACTCCATTTGAATCCAAATTCTCAGCTGGTCGCTTTCAACTGCCCAGCAGCACAGTGAGTACAGCACGAACGTTTGGCTTCTGCTCCCACAGCAGAAGAGCCAGGAGGGAAAGCTGGTGTTGGACCTGTTCAGCACACAATCACCTTTACATTGGTGCATCCATAGTTGCTTTCACTGCTCCCTTTCATACAGGAAAATCATTTGAATGGAATTAGTCCAGAGCCTGCTCTCTGCTGGCAGCAACACAGTCAGCGCAGAATGAACAGTGGCATCTGCTCCCACAGCAGAAGAACCAGCAGGGAAAGCTAGTGCTGGGCCTCTTCAGCACACAGGCTGCTTTGCAACGGTGTCACCATCATTGCAGTCTCTCCTCGGTTTCATACCTAAAACTCCATTTGAATCCAAATTCTCAGCTGGTCTCTCTCAGCTGCAGGCAGCACAGTGAGTACAGCACGAACGTTTGGCCTCTGCTGCCACAGCAGAAGAGCCAGGAGGGAAAGCTGGTGCTGGACCTGTTCAGCACACAATCACCTTTACATTGGTGCATCCATCGTTGCTTTCACTGCTCCCTTTCATACAGGAAAAGCATTTGAATGGAATCAGTCCAGAGCCTGCTCTCTGCTGCGCAGCAACACAGCACAGAATGAACAGTGGCATCTGCTCCCACAGCAGAAGAACCAGCAGGGAAAGCTAGTGCTGGGCCTCTTCAGCACACAGGCTGCTTTGCAACGGTGTCACCATCATTGCAGTCTCTCCTCGGTTTCATACCTAAAACTCCATTTGAATCCAAATTCTCAGCTGGTCGCTCTCAGCTGCAGGCAGCACAGTGAGTACAGCACGAACGTTTGGCTTCTGCTCCCACAGCAGAAGAGCCAGGATTGAAAGCTTGTGCTGGACCTGTTCAGCACACAATCACCTTTACATTGGTGCATCCATCGTTGCTTTCACTGCTCCCTTTCATACAGGAAAAGCATTTGAATGGAATCAGTTCAGAGCCTGCTCTCTGCTGCGCAGCAACACAGTCAGCACAGAATGAACAGTGGCATCTGCTCCCACAGCAGAAGAACCAGCAGGGAAAGCTAGTGCTGGGCCTCTTCAGCACACAGGCTGCTTTGCAACGGTGTCACCATCATTGCAGTCTCTCCTCGGTTTCATACCTAAAAGTCCATTTGAATCCAAATTCTCAGCTGGTCGCTCTCAGCTGCAGGCAGCCCAGTGAGTACAGCACGAACGTTTGGCCTCTGCTCCCACAGCAGAAGTGTCAGGATTGAAAGCTTGTGCTGGACCTGTTCAGCACACAATCACCTTTACATTGGTGCATCCATCGTTGCTTTCACTGCTCCCTTTCATACAGGAAAAGCATTTGAATGGAATCAGTTCAGAGCCTGCTCTCTGCTGCGCAGCAACACAGTCAGCACAGAATGAACAGTGGCATCTGCTCCCACAGCAGAAGAACCAGCAGGGAAAGCTAATGCTGGGCCTCTTCAGCACACAGGCTGCTTTGCAACGGTGTCACCATCATTGCAGTCTCTCCTCGGTTTCATACCTAAAAGTCCATTTGAATCCAAATTCTCAGCTGGTCGCTCTCAGCTGCAGGCAGCCCAGTGAGTACAGCACGAACGTTTGGCCTCTGCTCCCACAGCAGAAGAGCCAGGAGGGAAAGCTGGTGCTGGACCTGTTCAGCACACAATCACTTTTACATTGGTGCATCCATCGTTGCTTTCACTGCTCCCTTTCATACAGGAAAAGCATTTGAATGGAATCAGTCCAGAGCCTGCTCTCTGCTGCGCAGCAACACAGTCAGCACAGAATGAACAGTGGCATCTGCTCCCACAGCAGAAGAACCAGCAGGGAAAGCTAATGCTGGGCCTCTTCAGCACACAGGCTGCTTTGCAACGGTGTCACCATCATTGCAGTCTCTCCTCGGTTTCATACCTAAAACTCCATTTGAATCCAAATTCTCAGCTGGTCGCTCTCAGCTGCAGGCAGCACAGTGAGTACAGCACGAACGTTTGGCCTCTGCTCCCACAGCAGAAGAGCCAGGAGGGAAAGCTGGTGCTGGACCTGTTCAGCACACAATCACCTTTACATTGGTGCATCCATCGTTGCTTTCACTGCTCACTTTCATACAGGAAAAGCATTTGAATGGAATCAGTTCAGAGCCTGCTCTCTGCTGCGCAGCAACACAGTCAGCGCAGAATGAACAGTGGCATCTGCTCCCACAGCAGAAGAACCAGCAGGGAAAGCTAGTGCTGGGCCTCTTCAGCACACAGGCTGCTTTGCAACGGTGTCACCATCATTGCAGTCTCTCCTCGGTTTCATACCTAAAAGTCCATTTGAATCCAAATTCTCAGCTGGTAGAGCCCCTTTATAACCACATGGGGCCCCAGTATTGCCTCATAGAGACCCAGTATTCCCTCATAGAGCTCCATTATTATTTCATAGAGCCCCATTATTGCCTCATAGCGCCCCACTGCTGTGACATAGAGCCCCATTATTGCCTCATAGAGCCCCAGTATTGCGTCATAGAGCCTCATTATTGCGTCCTAGAGGCCCTTTATAACGACATAGAACCCCATTATTGCCTCATAGAGCTCCATTATTGCGACATAGAGCTCCATTATTGCGTCATAGACCCCATTATAGACTCACAGAGCCGCATTATTGCTTCCTAGAGCCCCATTATTGCCTCATAGAGCTCCATTATTTCGACATAGAGCTCCATTACTGCGTCATAGACCCAATCATAGCATCACGGAGCCGCATTATTGCTTCCTAGAGCCCCATTATTGCATCATAGAGCCCCATTATTGCGTCATAGAGCCCATTATTGCCTCATAAACACTATAGCCTAACAGAGCCCCATTATAACCTCATAGAGCCCCATTATAGCCTCATAGAGCCCCATTATTGCCTCATAGAGCCCCATTATTACCTCGTAGAGCCCCGTTATAGCCTCATAGAGCCCCATTATAACGCCATAGACGCCGTTATAGCCTCGTAGACCTCATTAGAGCGTCATAGAGCCCCATTATTGCCTAATAGAGCCCCGTTATTGCCTCATAGAGCCCCATTATTGCCTCATATGCCCAATTATAGCCTCCTAGAGCCCCATTATTGCGTCATAGAGCCCCTTTATAACCACATGGGGCCCCAGTATTGCCTCATAGAGCCCCAGTATTCCCTCATAGAGCTCCATTATTACCTCCTAGAGCCCCATTATTGCCTCATAGAGCCCCATTGTTGCGACATAGAGCCCCATTATTGCCTCATAGAGCCCCAGTATTGCCTCATAGAGCCCCATTATTGCGTCCTAGAGCCCCTTTATAAGGACATATAACCCCATTATTGCCTCATAGAGCCCCAGTATTGCCTCATAGACCTCCATTATTGCGACATAGAGCTCCATTATTGCGTCATAGACCCCATTATAGCCTCATGGAGCCGCATTATTGCTTCATAGAGCCTCATTATTGCCTTATAAACCCTATTATAGCCTAACACATCCCCATTATAACCTCAGAGGCCCATTATTGCCTAATAGAGCCCCATTATTTCCTCAGAGACCCCCATTGTTGCCTCATAGAGCCCCATTATTGCCACATAGAGCCTTTTTATAACGACATAGAGCCCCAATATTGCCTCATAGACCCCCATTGTTGCGACATAGAGCCCCATTATTGCCTCATAGAGCCCCACTATTGCCTCATAGAGCCCCAGAATTGCCTCATAGAGCCCATTATAGCCTCATAGAGTCCCATTGTTGCTATATAGAGCCCCATTATTCCCTCATAGAGCCCTATTACTGCCTCATACAGACCAATTATAACCCCATAGAGCCCCATTATAGAGCCCCATCTCATAGACCTCATTATAGCCATCATTGAGGCCCAGTATTGCGTCATAGAGCCCCATTATTGCCTCATAGAGCCCCATTATTACTGCCTCATAGAGGCCATTATTGATAACCCCATAGAGCCCCATTATAGCCTCATAGACCCCAGCATAGCCTCATAGAGACAGCATAGCCTCATAGAGCCCCATTATTGCCTCATAGAGCCCCATTATTGCATCATAGCGCCCCATTCTTACCTCATAGAGCCCCATTATTGCATCATAGCGCCCCATTATTACCTCATAGAGCCCCATTATTGCATTATAGTGCCCCAGTATTGTCTCACAGAGCCCCAGTATTGCCTCATAGAGCCCGATTATTTCCTCAGAGAACCCCATTATTGCCTAATAGAGCCCCATTATTACCTCGTAGAGCCTCAGTATTGCGTTTTAGGGCCCCATTATTGGCTCATAGAGCCACATTATTGCATCATAGAGACCCTTTATAACCACATAGAGCCCCATTATTGCCTCATAGACTTCATTATAGCCTAATAGAGCCCCATTATAACCTCATAGAGCCCCATTATAGCCTCATAGAGCCACATTATTGCATCATAGAGACCCTTTATAACCACATAGAGCCCCGTTATTGCCTCACAGACTTCATTATAGACTCCTAGAGCCCCATTGTTGCGACATAGAGCCCCATTATTGCCTCTTAGAGCCCCATTATTGCGTCATAGAACCCCCATTAGTGCATCATAGAGCCAAATTATTTCCCCCTAGAGCCTACTATTGCCTCATAGAGCCCCATTATTGCGTCATAGAGCCCATTATTGCCTCATAAACCCTATTATAGCCTAACAGAGCCCCATTATAGCTTCATAGAGCTCCATTATTACCTCGTAGAGCCCCGTTATAGCATCATAGAGCCCCATTATAACGCCATAGACGCCATTATAGCCTCGTAGACCTCATGAGAGCGTCATAGAGCCCCATTATTGCCTCATATGCGCAATTATAGCCTCATAGTGCCCCATTATTGCGTCATAGAGCCCCTTTATAACCACATTGGGCCCCAGTATTGCCTCATAGAGTCCTAGTATTCCCTCATAGAGCTCCCTTATTGCCTCATAGAGCCCCATTATTGCCTCATAGAGCCCCATTGTTGCGACATAGAGCCCCATTATTGCCTCATAGAGCCCCATTATTGCCTCATAGAGCTCCATTATTGGGTCATAGAGCCCCTTTATAACGACATAGAACCCCATTATTGCCTCATAGAGCCCCTGTATTCCCTCATAGAGCTCCATTATTGCGACATAGAGCTCCATTATTGCGTCATAGACCCCATTATAGCCTCATGGAGCCACATTATTGCTTCTTAGAGCCCCATTATTGCCTTATAGACCCTATTATAGACTAACACATCCCCATTATAACCTCAGAGGCCCATTATTGCCTAATAGAGCCCCATTATTTCCTCATAGACCCCCATTGTTGCCTCATAGATCCCCATTATTGCCACATAGAGCCTTTTTATAACGACATAGAGCCCCAATATTGCCTCCTAGAGCCTCATTGTTGCGACATAGAGCCCCATTATTGCCTCATAGAGCCCCATTATTGCCTCATAGAGCCCCAGTATTGCCTCTTAGAGCCCCAGAATAGCCTCATAGACCCCATTATAGCCTCATAGAGTCCCATTGTTGCTATATAGAACCCCATTATTCCCTCATAGAGCCCTATTACTGCCTCATAGAGGCCAATTATAACCCCATAGAGCCCCATTTTAGCCTCATAGACCTCATTATAGCCATCATTGAGCCCCAGTACTGCGTCCTAGAGCCCCATTATTGCCTCATAGAGCCCCATTATTACCTCGTAGAGCCCCAGTATTGCGTTATAGAGCCCCATTATTGATTCATAGTGTTCCATTATTGCATCACAGAGCCCTATTATTGCCTCATAAATCCTATTATAGCCTCATAGACCCCAGCATAGCCTCATAGAGCCCCAGCATAGCCTCATAGAGCCCCATTATTGCCTCATAGAGCCCCATTATTACCTCATAGAGCCCCATTATTGCATCATAGCGCCCCATTATTACCTCATAGAGCCCCATTATTACATTATAGAGCCCCAGTACTGACTCACAGAGCCCCAGTATTGCCTCACAGAGCCCCAGTATTGCCTCATAGAGCCCGATTATTTCCTCAGAGAGCCCCATTATTGCCTAATAGAGCCCCATTATTACCTCGTAGAGCCCCAGTATTGCGTTTTAGAGCCCCATTATTGGCTCATAGAGCCACATTATTGCATCATAGAGACCCTTTATAACCACGTAGAGCCCCATTATTGCCTCATAGACTTCATTATAGCCTAATAGAGCCCCATTATAACCTCATAGAGCCCCATTATAGCCTCATAGAGCCCCATTATTGCCTCCTAGAGCCCCATTGTTGCGACATAGAGCCCCATTATTGCCTCATAGAGCCCCAGTATTGCCTCATAGAGCTCCATTATTGAGACATAGAGCTCCATTACTGCGTCATACACCCAATTATAGCATCACGGAGCCGCATTATTGCTTCATAGAGCCCCATTATTGCATCATAGAGACCCATTATTGCCTTATAAACCCTATTATAGCCTAACACATCCCCATTATAACCTCATAGAGGCCCATTATTGCCTAATAGAGCCCCATTATTTCCTCATAGACCCCCATTGTTGCCTCATAGAGCCCCATTATTGCCACTTAGAGCCTTTTTATAACGACATAGAGCCCCAATATTGCCTCATAGATCCCCATTGTTGCGACATAGAGTCCCATTATTGCCTCTTAGATCCCCATTATTGCCTCATAGAGCCCCAGTATTGCCTCAAAGAGCCCCAGAATAGCCTCATAGACCTCATTATAGCCTCATAGAGCCGCATTGTTGCGACATAGAGCCTTATTATTGCCTCATAGAGCCCCATTATTGCGTCATAGAACCCCCATTAGTGCATCATAGAGCCAAATATCTTCCCATAGAGCCTACTATTGCCTCATAGAGCCCTATTATTGCGTCATAGAGCCCATTACTGCCTCATAAACCCTATTATAGCCTAACAGAGCCCCATTATAGCTTCATAGAGCCCCATTATTACCTCGTAGAGCCCCGTTATAGCATCATAGAGCCCCATTATAACGCCATAGACACCATTATAGCCTCGTAGACCTCATTAGAGCGTCATAGAGCCCCATTATTGCCTAATAGAGCCCCGTTATTGCTTCATAGAGCCCCATTATTGCCTCATATACCCCATTATAGCCTCATATTGCCCCATTATTGCGTCAATGAGCCCCTTTATAACCACATTGGGCCCCAGTATTGCCTCATAGAGTCCCAGTATTCCCTCATAGAGCTCCATTATTACCTCATAGAGCCCCATTATTGCCTCATAGAGCCCCATTGTTGCGACATAGAGCCCCATTATTGCCTCATAGAGCCCCAGAATTGCCTCATAGAGCTCCATTACTGGGTCATAGAGCCCCTTTATAACGACATAGAACCCCATTATTGCCTCATAGAGCCCCAGTATTGCCTCATAGAGCTCCATTATTGCGACATAGAGCTCCATTACTGCGGCATAGACCCAATTATAGCATCATGGAGCCGCATTATTGCTTCATAGGGCCCCATTATTGCATCATAGAGCCCCATTATTGCCTTATAAACCCTATTATAGCCTAACACATCCCCATTATAACCTCATAGAGCCCCATTATTGCCTAATAGAGCCCCAGTATTTCCTCATTGTCGTGGTTTAAACCCAGTCAGGTAATTCGTTTGCTCACTTCCCCCCCTTTTCTTGCATTCCTCCTGCTCCCGGAGGGACGGAGAGGAAAATCGAAAAGAATGCAACTCCCACGGGTTGAGATAAGAACAGTTTAGTAACTAAGGTATAACAGAGATCACTACTGCTACCACCAATGATAATAATGATAAAGGAAATAACAAGGGAAGAGAATACATCATCTCACCACCAGCCGACCGATAACTCACCCCCCCCAGCCCGACCAAGCTCCGACCGATACCTCCTCCAACCCCGCAGTCTCACAGCCCTTCCGGCTAACTCCCAGTTACCTCCTGGGCATGACGTGCTGTGGTATGGAATACCTCTTTGGTCAGTTTGGGTCAGGTGTCCTGTCTCTGCTTCCTCCTGGCTCCCCCTCCTCCCTGGCAGAGCATGAGGCTCACAAAGTCCTTGGCCAAACCAAAACATCCTTGTTATCAGCTCTGTTCCCGAGCTGAAAGTCAAAACACTGCACTGCACCAGCTACCAAGAAGGAGAAACATGACTGCTACTGCTGAACCCAGGACATTATCCACCCCTTATTCCATACCATTCACGTCATGCTCAGATCCCACATTTTCAATATACCATCACTCTTATCTAAGTGCATGGACCAGTAGCTATAAAGCTGCTGCGTCCATCTGGTCCATGATGCCAGGCTCCATCTCTTGTAACAGTCTTTCAGAGCAGGAGAGACTGTGTGCAGTGTTCACACTTGTTAACCTGGGCAATAGTGTCCATTGCTAAGTCCACCCCTTGATCATGAGTCCATCTCTTTTGCATCTCTGCTCTGATGGTCTGAAGTGCCATGGGCCCACCAGGCTCAAAATAATTCACTGTCCCCTTCAGCAGTTTCTGCACCTTGTTGCTGGGGACTCCATACAGCTGCCTTCCATCTCCAATGCTTCCAAAGCACTGGAGGGGCCCAGTGAACTAGATACTTGCCCATACTGTCCCACACACCCAGCCACTCATCACTGTCCAGCCCTGGAGAAAACCTTTTGGTCCCCCTGTATCCTCGTCTAACCCCAGACAAGACCCAAACCTGACTCTGCTTAACTTTTGAGATCAGACAAAATGGTTGTGGGTAGAACACAGCCTGTGTGTGTGCCAACATGCTGATCCCCATCACAATCAGCAGGCAGGTCCCGAGGACACCCAAAGGCCATTCAAAACCTTCAGAACTCTCAAACAATGCTGCTGTGCTTGTCGCTGGGGCTGGTGTAGCTGCTGTACTTGTCACTGGGGCTGGTGTAGCTGCTGTGCTTGCCGGCTCTCCCACCGCCAGCTTCTCTTGTCCTGAGTCCAGCTCTTCCTCCTCTGCCTTGCTGGGAAATGCTGCGTGGTCTCCTGCATCCTCCTGGGGCTCGGCGGGCGGCTGCCGGGAAACGCTCTCGGCCGTCGAGGGGCTGGGCTCGGCCACGGGGCTCGGCTCCTCCGCGGGGCTCGGCTCCTCCGCGGGGCTCGGCTCTTCCGCGGGGCTCGGCTCCTCCGCCGCCTTCTCCCGCTGCTCAGCAGCCGCTTCCTTCTGCTCCTCGACCGCCCCGACCTCCTCCACCGGCAGCCGTCCCCTCGTGGCCTCCGGCCCCGCTCCCGCCGCCGCTTGGTCCCCGGGGCCGCTCTCCCGGGCCGGTTCGGCTGCCGCCGGCTCCCGGGGCCGCTCCCCCTCGGCTCCCCGCAGCCTCACGAAGATGGAGAGTAGGGTGAGGGCCAGGACGGTGAAGAGCAGCCGGACGGCCAGGTACAAGTCCACGGCCACGTCCGTCCCCCCCTGCTGCTGGAGCCCACCCGTATTAGAAGCCATTGCCATAAAGCACAGTGAGACAAGAACCTTAGCCCAGGCCCCATACTTGATAAACACTAACACAGCAAATACCGGCTCTACGTAAGTTACAACATTCTGAAGCTGTGAGATCAACAAGAACAACTCAGAGAGCCAATAAATCAGCATTGTGACGAATGACTATTAATTCGGTCAGATCTGTTGTTATCTCAACCCTTCGTGCCACACGTTGGGCGCCAAAAAGAACTGTCATGGTTTAAACCCAGTCAGGTAATTCGTTCGCTCACTTCCCCCCCTTTTCTTGCCCTCCCCCTGCTCCTGGAGGGACGGAGAGGAGAATCGAAAAGAATGCAACTCCCACGGGTTGAGATAAGAACAGTTTAGTAACTAAGGTATAACAGAGATCACTACTGCTACCACCAATGATAATAATGATAAAGGAAATAACAAGGGAAGAGAATACATCATCTCACCACCAGCCGACCGATAACTCACCCCCCCCAGCCCGACCAAGCTCCGACCGATACCTCCTCCAACCCCGCAGTCTCACAGCCCTTCCGG